>NW_027002961.1:87500-130000 GCF_036934945.1 Oncorhynchus masou masou | reverse complement strand
CACCACAATGCCTACTCCACCCATGCCCTACCAAAGTTTTCCAGCACCACAATGCCTACTCCACCCATGCCCTACCAAAGTTTTCCAGCACTACAATGCCTACTCCACCCATGCCCTACCAAGGTTTTCCAGCACCACAATGCCTACTCCACCCATGCCCTATCAAGGTTTTACAGCCCCACAATGCCTACTCCACCCATGCCCTACTAAGGTTTTACAGCAGCACAATGCCTACTCCACCCATGCCCTACCAAGGTTTTACAGCAACACAATGCCTACTCCACCCATGCCCTACCAAGGTTTTACAGCAACATAATGCCTACTCCACCCATGCCCTACCAAGGTTTTACAGCAACATAATGCCTACTCCACCCATGCCCTACCAAGGTTTTACAGCAACACAATGCCTACTCCACCCATGCCCTACCAAGGTTTTACAGCAACACAATGCCTACTCCACCCATGCTCTACTAAGGTTTTACAGCAACACAATGCCTACTCCACCCATGCCCTACCAAGGTTTTACAGCAACACAATGTCTACTCCACCCATGCCCTACCAAGGTTTTACAGCAACACAATGCCTACTCCACCCATGCCCTACCAAGGTTTTCCAGCAACACAATGCCTACTCCACCCATGCCCTACCAAGGTTTTACAGCAACAAAATGCCTACTACCCCCATGAACTACCAAGGTTTTACAGCAACACAACGCCTACTCCACCCATGCCCTACCAAGGTTTACCAGCACCACAATGCCTACTCCACCCATGCCCTACCAAGGTTTTTCAGCAACACAATGCCTACTCCACCCATGCTCCACCAAGGTTTTCCAGCACACAGCTTTGACCAACTACAGTAGCTATGTTGGTCTATTGTACTTCAAACAATGTGTATGCAGGTTGCTTAGGCTTCATTATCAAACAGCCTATTTCATACATTTCATACTCTTATATATCTTATATAGTAGGAATTAAACCTGGCTTGGCATCCTATTTCTTATATAGTGCACTACTTTTGACAAGAGTCCTTAGGGCTTAAAGTACTGCTCTAAAAGGCCTTGGTCAAAAGTAGTGCACTATGTAGGGAATAGGGTGCTATTTGGGACGCCTCCTTGGTGTGAACTCTGTATACCTCGACTAGTCGACTAACTTCTGACTACTAATGTCTGATTGGCTGTCTGACTCACCTTGATCCCGCCCATCCTCTTAGAATTCAAACAGCCTCATTCACACTGCACCTACTTCCTGTCTCCTAGCGTATACGTTACTGTGTGTTCCTCACCTACTTCCTGACTCCTAGCGTATACGTTACTGTGTGTTCTGCCCCAGCTTCCTGTCTCCTAGCGTATACGTTACTGTGTGTTCTGCCCCAGCTTCCTGTCTCCTAGCGTATACGTTTCTGTGTGTTCCTCACCTACTTCCTGTCTCCTAGCGTATACGTTACTGTGTGTTCCTCACCTACTTCCTGTCTCCTAGCGTATACGTTACTGTGTGTTCTGTCCCTGCTTCCTGTCTCCTAGCGTATACGTTACTGTGTGTTCTGCCCCTGCTTCCTGTCTCCTAGCGTATACGTTACTGTGTGTTCTGCCCCTACTTCCTGTCTCCTAGCGTATACGTTACTGTGTGTTCTGCCCCTGCTTCCTGTCTCCTAGCGTATACGTTACTGTGTGTTCTGCCCCTGCTTCCTGTCTCCTAGCGTATACGTTACTGTGTGTTCTGCCCCTGCTTCCTGTCTCCTAGCGTATACGTTACTGTGTGTTCTGTGCCTGCTTCCTGTCTCCTAGCGTATACGTTACTGTGTGTTCTGCACCTGCTTCCTGTCTCCTAGCGTATACGTTACTGTGTGTTCTGCCCCAGCTTCCTGTCTCCTAGCGTATACGTTACTGTGTGTTCTGCCCCAGCTTCCTGTCTCCTAGCGTATACGTTTCTGTGTGTTCCTCACCTACTTCCTGACTCCTAGCGTATACGTTACTGTGTGTTCCTCACCTACTTCCTGTCTCCTAGCGTATACGTTACTGTGTGTTCTGTCCCTGCTTCCTGTCTCCTAGCGTATACGTTACTGTGTGTTCTGCCCCTGCTTCCTGTCTCCTAGCGTATACGTTACTGTGTGTTCTGCCCCTACTTCCTGTCTCCTAGCGTATACGTTACTGTGTGTTCTGCCCCTGCTTCCTGTCTCCTAGCGTATACGTTACTGTGTGTTCTGCCCCTGCTTCCTGTCTCCTAGCGTATACGTTACTGTGTGTTCTGCCCCTGCTTCCTGTCTCCTAGCGTATACGTTACTGTGTGTTCTGTGCCTGCTTCCTGTCTCCTAGCGTATACGTTACTGTGTGTTCTGCACCTGCTTCCTGTCTCCTAGCGTATACGTTACTGTGTGTTCTGCCCCTGCTTCCTGTCTCCTGTTCCACATCTCACCACCCTGCTTCTCTATTCTGAATTCAACTCATCATCTACTTGGATTCCCCTCCTCCGGACCTGTTAACCCTGTCTCATCCCACTCCAACCTCAGCCTCTACATCTGGTTTCCCCGGATCTGCTCTTCATCTCTCCCTGCGTAACAATAAATGTCTTGGTTCCTTCATCCCTGTTTCCTGGTCTGGGTCTACTCTTCATCTCTCCCTGTGTTACAATAAATATCTTGGTTCCTTCATCCCTGTTTCCTGGTCTGGGTCTACTCTTCATCTCTCCCTGTGTTACAATAAATATCTTGTTTCCTTCATCCCTGTTTCCCTGTTTCCTGGTCTGGGTCTACTCTTCATCTCTCCCTGCGTTACAATAAATATCTTGGTTCCTTCATCCCTGTTTCCTGGTCTGGGTCTACTCTTCATCTCTCCCTGTGTTACAATAAATATCTTGGTTCCTTCATCCCTGTTTCCCTGTTTCCTGGTCTGGGTCTACTCTTCATCTCTCCCTGTGTTACAATAAATATCTTGTTTTCTTCATCCCTGTTTCCTGGTCTGGGTCTACTCTTCATCTCTCCCTGTGTTACAATAAATATCTTGGTTCCTTCATTACTGTTTCCTGGTCTGGGTCTACTCTTCATCTCTCCCTGTGTTACTATAAATATCTTGGTTCCTTCATCCCTGTTTCCTGGTCTGGGTCTACTCTTCATCTCTCCCTGTGTTACAATAAATATCTTGGTTCCTTCATCCCTGTTTCTTGGTCTGGGTCTACTCTTCATCTCTCCCTGTGTTACAATAAATATCTTGGTTCCTTCATTATTGTTTCTTGGTCTGGGTCTACTCTTCATCTCTCCCTGTGTTACAATAAATATCTTGGTTCCTTCATCCCTGTTTCCCTGTTTCCTGGTCTGGGTCTACTCTTCATCTCTCCCTGTGTTACAATAAATATCTTGGTTCCTTCATCCCTGTTTCCTGGTCTGGGTCTACTCTTCATCTCTCCCTGTGTTACAATAAATATCTTGGTTCCTTCATCCCTGTTTCCTGGTCTGGGTCTACTCTTCATCTCTCCCTGTGTTACAATAAATATCTTGTTTCCTTCATCCCTGTTTCCCTGTTTCCTGGTCTGGGTCTACTCTTCATCTCTCCCTGCGTTACAATAAATATCTTGGTTCCTTCATCCCTGTTTCCTGGTCTGGGTCTACTCTTCATCTCTCCCTGTGTTACAATAAATATCTTGTTTCCTTCATCCCTGTTTCCCTGTTTCCTGGTCTGGGTCTACTCTTCATCTCTCCCTGCGTAACAATAAATATCTTGGTTCCTTCATCCCTGTTTCCTGGTCTGGGTCTACTCTTCATCTCTCCCTGTGTTACAATAAATATCTTGGTTCCTTCATCCCTGTTTCCCTGTTTCCTGGTCTGGGTCTACTCTTCATCTCTCCCTGTGTTACAATAAATATCTTGTTTTCTTCATCCCTGTTTCCTGGTCTGGGTCTACTCTTCATCTCTCCCTGTGTTACAATAAATATCTTGGTTCCTTCATTACTGTTTCCTGGTCTGGGTCTACTCTTCATCTCTCCCTGTGTTACTATAAATATCTTGGTTCCTTCATCCCTGTTTCCTGGTCTGGGTCTACTCTTCATCTCTCCCTGTGTTACAATAAATATCTTGGTTCCTTCATCCCTGTTTCTTGGTCTGGGTCTACTCTTCATCTCTCCCTGTGTTACAATAAATATCTTGGTTCCTTCATTATTGTTTCTTGGTCTGGGTCTACTCTTCATCTCTCCCTGTGTTACAATAAATATCTTGGTTCCTTCATCCCTGTTTCTTGGTCTGGGTCTACTCTTCATCTCTCCCTGTGTTACAATAAATATCTTGGTTCCTTCATTACTGTTTCTTGGTCTGGGTCTACTCTTCATCTCTCCCTGTGTTACAATAAATATCTTGGTTCCTTCATTACTGTTTCCTGGTCTGGGTCTACTCTTCATCTCTCCCTGTGTTACAATAAATATCTTTGTTCCTTCATCCCTGTTTCCTGGTCTGGGTCTACTCTTCATCTCTCCCTGTGTTACAATAAATATCTTGTTTCCTTCATCCCTGTTTCCCTGTTTCCTGGTCTGGGTCTACTCTTCATCTCTCCCTGCGTTACAATAAATATCTTGGTTCCTTCATCCCTGTTTCCTGGTCTGGGTCTACTCTTCATCTCTCCCTGTGTTACAATAAATATCTTGTTTCCTTCATCCCTGTTTCCCTGTTTCCTGGTCTGGGTCTACTCTTCATCTCTCCCTGCGTAACAATAAATATCTTGGTTCCTTCATCCCTGTTTCCTGGTCTGGGTCTACTCTTCATCTCTCCCTGTGTTACAATAAATATCTTGGTTCCTTCATTACTGTTTCCTGGTCTGGGTCTACTCTTCATCTCTCCCTGTGTTACTATAAATATCTTGGTTCCTTCATCCCTGTTTCCTGGTCTGGGTCTACTCTTCATCTCTCCCTGTGTTACAATAAATATCTTGGTTCCTTCATCCCTGTTTCTTGGTCTGGGTCTACTCTTCATCTCTCCCTGTGTTACAATAAATATCTTGGTTCCTTCATTATTGTTTCTTGGTCTGGGTCTACTCTTCATCTCTCCCTGTGTTACAATAAATATCTTGGTTCCTTCATCCCTGTTTCCTGGTCTGGGTCTACTCTTCATCTCTCCCTGTGTTACAATAAATATCTTGTTTCCTTCATCCCTGTTTCCCTGTTTCCTGGTCTGGGTCTACTCTTCATCTCTCCCTGCGTTACAATAAATATCTTGGTTCCTTCATCCCTGTTTCCTGGTCTGGGTCTACTCTTCATCTCTCCCTGTGTTACAATAAATATCTTGTTTCCTTCATCCCTGTTTCCCTGTTTCCTGGTCTGGGTCTACTCTTCATCTCTCCCTGTGTTACAATAAATATCTTGGTTCCTTCATCCCTGTTTCCTGGTCTGGGTCTACTCTTCATCTCTCCCTGTGTTACAATAAATATCTTGGTTCCTTCATCCCTGTTTCCCTGTTTCCTGGTCTGGGTCTACTCTTCATCTCTCCCTGTGTTACAATAAATATCTTGTTTTCTTCATCCCTGTTTCCTGGTCTGGGTCTACTCTTCATCTCTCCCTGTGTTACAATAAATATCTTGGTTCCTTCATTACTGTTTCCTGGTCTGGGTCTACTCTTCATCTCTCCCTGTGTTACTATAAATATCTTGGTTCCTTCATCTCTGTTTCCTGGTCTGGGTCTACTCTTCATCTCTCCCTGTGTTACAATAAATATCTTGGTTCCTTCATCCCTGTTTCTTGGTCTGGGTCTACTCTTCATCTCTCCCTGTGTTACAATAAATATCTTGGTTCCTTCATTATTGTTTCTTGGTCTGGGTCTACTCTTCATCTCTCCCTGTGTTACAATAAATATCTTGGTTCCTTCATCCCTGTTTCCCTGTTTCCTGGTCTGGGTCTACTCTTCATCTCTCCCTGCGTAACAATAAATATCTTGGTTCCTTCATCCCTGTTTCCTGGTCTGGGTCTACTCTTCATCTCTCCCTGTGTTACAATAAATATCTTGGTTCCTTCATCCCTGTTTCCCTGTTTCCTGGTCTGGGTCTACTCTTCATCTCTCCCTGTGTTACAATAAATATCTTGGTTCCTTCATCCCTGTTTCCCTGTTTCCTGGTCTGGGTCTACTCTTCATCTCTCCCTGTGTTACAATAAATATCTTGTTTTCTTCATCCCTGTTTCCTGGTCTGGGTCTACTCTTCATCTCTCCCTGTGTTACAATAAATGTCTTGGTTCCTTCATCCCTTTTTCCTGGTCTGGGTCTACTCTTCATCTCTCCCTGTGTTACAATAAATATCTTGGTTCCTTCATCCCTGTTTCCTGGTCTGGGTCTACTCTTCATCTCTCCCTGTGTTACAATAAATATCTTGTTTTCTTCATCCCTGTTTCCTGGTCTGGGTCTACTCTTCATCTCTCCCTGTGTTACAATAAATGTCTTGGTTCCTTCATCCCTTTTTCCTGGTCTGGGTCTACTCTTCATCTCTCCCTGTGTTACAATAAATATCTTGGTTCCTTCATCCCTGTTTCCTGGTCTGGGTCTACTCTTCATCTCTCCCTGTGTTACAATAAATATCTTGTTTCCTTCATCCCTGTTTCCCTGTTTCCTGGTCTGGGTCTACTCTTCATCTCTCCCTGCGTTACAATAAATATCTTGGTTCCTTCATCCCTGTTTCCTGGTCTGGGTCTACTCTTCATCTCTCCCTGTGTTACAATAAATATCTTGTTTCCTTCATCCCTGTTTCCCTGTTTCCTGGTCTGGGTCTACTCTTCATCTCTCCCTGCGTAACAATAAATATCTTGGTTCCTTCATCCCTGTTTCCTGGTCTGGGTCTACTCTTCATCTCTCCCTGTGTTACAATAAATATCTTGGTTCCTTCATCCCTGTTTCCCTGTTTCCTGGTCTGGGTCTACTCTTCATCTCTCCCTGTGTTACAATAAATATCTTGTTTTCTTCATCCCTGTTTCCTGGTCTGGGTCTACTCTTCATCTCTCCCTGTGTTACAATAAATATCTTGGTTCCTTCATTACTGTTTCCTGGTCTGGGTCTACTCTTCATCTCTCCCTGTGTTACTATAAATATCTTGGTTCCTTCATCCCTGTTTCCTGGTCTGGGTCTACTCTTCATCTCTCCCTGTGTTACAATAAATATCTTGGTTCCTTCATCCCTGTTTCTTGGTCTGGGTCTACTCTTCATCTCTCCCTGTGTTACAATAAATATCTTGGTTCCTTCATTATTGTTTCTTGGTCTGGGTCTACTCTTCATCTCTCCCTGTGTTACAATAAATATCTTGGTTCCTTCATCCCTGTTTCTTGGTCTGGGTCTACTCTTCATCTCTCCCTGTGTTACAATAAATATCTTGGTTCCTTCATTACTGTTTCTTGGTCTGGGTCTACTCTTCATCTCTCCCTGTGTTACAATAAATATCTTGGTTCCTTCATTACTGTTTCCTGGTCTGGGTCTACTCTTCATCTCTCCCTGTGTTACAATAAATATCTTGGTTCCTTCATCCCTGTTTCCTGGTCTGGGTCTACTCTTCATCTCTCCCTGTGTTACAATAAATATCTTGTTTCCTTCATCCCTGTTTCCCTGTTTCCTGGTCTGGGTCTACTCTTCATCTCTCCCTGCGTTACAATAAATATCTTGGTTCCTTCATCCCTGTTTCCTGGTCTGGGTCTACTCTTCATCTCTCCCTGTGTTACAATAAATATCTTGTTTCCTTCATCCCTGTTTCCCTGTTTCCTGGTCTGGGTCTACTCTTCATCTCTCCCTGCGTAACAATAAATATCTTGGTTCCTTCATCCCTGTTTCCTGGTCTGGGTCTACTCTTCATCTCTCCCTGTGTTACAATAAATATCTTGGTTCCTTCATCCCTGTTTCCCTGTTTCCTGGTCTGGGTCTACTCTTCATCTCTCCCTGTGTTACAATAAATATCTTGTTTTCTTCATCCCTGTTTCCTGGTCTGGGTCTACTCTTCATCTCTCCCTGTGTTACAATAAATATCTTGGTTCCTTCATCCCTGTTTCCTGGTCTGGGTCTACTCTTCATCTCTCCCTGTGTTACAATAAATATCTTGGTTCCTTCATTACTGTTTCCTGGTCTGGGTCTACTCTTCATCTCTCCCTGTGTTACTATAAATATCTTGGTTCCTTCATCCCTGTTTCCTGGTCTGGGTCTACTCTTCATCTCTCCCTGTGTTACAATAAATATCTTGGTTCCTTCATCCCTGTTTCTTGGTCTGGGTCTACTCTTCATCTCTCCCTGTGTTACAATAAATATCTTGGTTCCTTCATTATTGTTTCTTGGTCTGGGTCTACTCTTCATCTCTCCCTGTGTTACAATAAATATCTTGGTTCCTTCATCCCTGTTTCTTGGTCTGGGTCTACTCTTCATCTCTCCCTGTGTTACAATAAATATCTTGGTTCCTTCATTACTGTTTCTTGGTCTGGGTCTACTCTTCATCTCTCCCTGTGTTACAATAAATATCTTGGTTCCTTCATTACTGTTTCCTGGTCTGGGTCTACTCTTCATCTCTCCCTGTGTTACAATAAATATATTGGTTCCTTCATCCCTGTTTCCTGGTCTGGGTCTACTCTTCATCTCTCCCTGTGTTACAATAAATATCTTGTTTCCTTCATCCCTGTTTCCCTGTTTCCTGGTCTGGGTCTACTCTTCATCTCTCCCTGCGTAACAATAAATATCTTGGTTCCTTCATCCCTGTTTCCTGGTCTGGGTCTACTCTTCATCTCTCCCTGTGTTACAATAAATATCTTGGTTCCTTCATCCCTGTTTCCCTGTTTCCTGGTCTGGGTCTACTCTTCATCTCTCCCTGTGTTACAATAAATATCTTGTTTTCTTCATCCCTGTTTCCTGGTCTGGGTCTACTCTTCATCTCTCCCTG
The DNA here is from genome assembly GCF_036934945.1 of Oncorhynchus masou masou. NCBI lineage: Eukaryota > Metazoa > Chordata > Actinopteri > Salmoniformes > Salmonidae > Oncorhynchus > Oncorhynchus masou. The sequence goes on along the minus strand of NW_027002961.1, from coordinate 121,131 downwards.
TGTTACAATAAATATCTTGGTTCCTTCATTACTGTTTCCTGGTCTGGGTCTACTCTTCATCTCTCCCTGTGTTACTATAAATATCTTGGTTCCTTCATCCCTGTTTCCTGGTCTGGGTCTACTCTTCATCTCTCCCTGTGTTACAATAAATATCTTGGTTCCTTCATCCCTGTTTCTTGGTCTGGGTCTACTCTTCATCTCTCCCTGTGTTACAATAAATATCTTGGTTCCTTCATTATTGTTTCTTGGTCTGGGTCTACTCTTCATCTCTCCCTGTGTTACAATAAATATCTTGGTTCCTTCATCCCTGTTTCTTGGTCTGGGTCTACTCTTCATCTCTCCCTGTGTTACAATAAATATCTTGGTTCCTTCATCCCTGTTTCTTGGTCTGGGTCTACTCTTCATCTCTCCCTGTGTTACAATAAATATCTTGGTTCCTTCATTATTGTTTCTTGGTCTGGGTCTACTCTTCATCTCTCCCTGTGTTACAATAAATATCTTGGTTCCTTCATCCCTGTTTCTTGGTCTGGGTCTACTCTTCATCTCTCCCTGTGTTACAATAAATATCTTGGTTCCTTCATTACTGTTTCTTGGTCTGGGTCTACTCTTCATCTCTCCCTGTGTTACAATAAATATCTTGGTTCCTTCATTACTGTTTCCTGGTCTGGGTCTGCTCTTGGGTTCCCCTGTGCTGCTCCGCTTAACATTGATACTCTGAACACATTGTCTCCGGAAAGTGTTCCGACCCTTTGACTCCTTCCAAAATTTGTTACAGTACAGCTTTATTCTAAAATATATATTTGTTGTACTCCTCAGCCATCTACACACAATACCCCATAGAGACAATATAATTCTTACATAAGTATTCAGACCCTTTGCTATGAGACTTGAAATTGAGCATCCTGTTTCCAATGATCATCCTTGAGGGCAATGGGTTCTATAACTGATTCAAGTAATTTTAAACCAGATTCTAATTCATATGTCAAATTATGTTCCTTTTGATGGCATAGAATGCCCTTCTTGCCTTGTCTCTCAGATCGTTCACAGCTTTGTGGAAGTTACCTGTTGCGCTGATTTTTAGGCCGAGGTATGTATAGTTGGTTGTGTGCTCTAGGGCAACGGTGTCTAGATGGAATTTATATTTGTGGTCCTGGCGACTGGACCTTTTTTGGGACACCATTATTTTGGTCTTACTGAGATTTACTGTCAGGGCCTAGGTCTGACAGAATCTATACAGAAGATCTAGGTGCTGCTGTAGGCCCTCCTTGGTTGGAGACAGAAGCACCAGATCATCAGCAAACAGCAGACATCTGATTTTTGAGTCCAGTTGGGTGAGGCCGGGTGCTGGACTCAAAAATCAGATGTCTGCTGTTTGCTGATGATCTGGTGCTTCTGTCTTGAGATATTTCTGCAACTTGATTCAAATTCAATTGATGGGACATGATTTGGAAAGGCACCTGTCTGTTTAAGGTCCCAAAGTTGACAGTGCCTGTCAGTAAAAACCCAGCCATGAGGTCGTCGCCAGGACCACAAATACAAATTCCATCTAGACACTTTCTTTCTCTCTCTCTCTCGGAAGACCTGAGCCCTAGGACCACGCCTCAGGACTACCTGGTGTGATGACTCCTTGCTGTCCCCAGTCCACCTGGCCGTGCTGCTGCTCCAGTTTCAACTGTTCTGCCTGCGGCTATGGAACCCTGACCTGTTCACCAGACGTGCTACCTGTCCCAGACATGCTGTTTTCAACTCTCTAGAGACAGCAGGAGCGGTAGAGATGCTCTTAATGATCGGCTATGAAAAGCCAACTGACATTTACTCCCAAGGTGCTGACTTGCTGCACCCTCGACAACTACCGTGATTCTTATTATCTGACCCTGCTGGTCATTTATGAACATTTGAACATCTTGGCCATGTTCTGTTATAATCTCCACCCGGCACAGCCGGAAGAGGACTGGCCACCCCACATAGCCTTGTTCCTCTCTAGGTTTCTTCCTAGGTTTTGGCCTTTCTAGGGAGTTTTTCCTAGCCACTGTGCTTCTACACCTGCATTGCTTGCTGTTTGGGGTTTTAGGCTGGGTTTCTGTACAGCACTTTGAGATATCAGCTGATGTACGAAGGGCTTTATAAATACATTTGATTTGATTTGGTAGATGGGCCACGGTGGGTCAGTGGAATGTGGGTCAGGGTGGGTCAATGGTAGATGGGTCAGTGGTAGATGGGTCAAGGTGGGTCAGTCTCTCTCTCTCTGTGTCTCTCTCCATGTCTCTCTCTCTCTGTCTCTCTCTGCCTCTCTCTCCCTCTCTCTCTCTCACTCTCCCTCTCCCTCCCTCTCTCTCTCCCTCTCCCTCCCTCTCTCTCTCCCTCTCTCTCCCTCTCTCTCTCTCTCTTTCTCTCTCTCTCTCTTACTCTCTCTCCCTCCCTCTCTCTCTCTCTCTCTCTCTCTCTCTCTCTCTTACTCTCTCTCCCTCCCTCCCTCTCTCTCTCTCTCTCTCTCTCTGTCTCTCTCTCTCTCTCTCTCTCCCTCTCTCTCTCCCTCTCTCTCTCTCTCCCCTCTCTCTCTCTCTCTCTCTCTCGCTCTCTCTCTCGCTCTCTCTCTCCCTCCCTCTCTCCCCCTCTCTCTCTCTCTCTCTCTCTCTCTCTGTCTCTCTCTCTCTCTGTCTCTCTCTCTCTCTCTCTCTCTCTCTCTCTCTCTCTCTCTCTCTCTCTCTCTCTCTCTCTCTCTCTCTCTCTATGTCTCTCTCTCTCTCTCTCTCTCTCTATTTCTCTCTCTCTCTCTCTCTCTCTCTCTCTCTCTCCTCTCTCTCATTGGGGCTTTATTGGCATGGGAGACGTGTTTACATTGCCAAAGCAAATGAAATAACAAAAGTGATAAGATGCAAAACAACATCAACAAAACACTATTAGAAAAGAAGAGTAAACATTGCAGTCGTTACAGCGTTGTTTGTGCTCCGCGTGTTGTCCTTTTCTCATGGCAACGGGCTACACATCCAGCTGCTGTGTGGCACGTGTGGCATTTCAACTAACAGATATGGGATTTCTGTTTCAAATTCTATGTGGGTCTGAGGGAAATATGGGTCACTAGTGTGGTCATATACTAGTCAGGAGGTCTCTCTCTCTATGTCTCTCCCTCTCTATGTCTCTCTCTCTCTATGTCTCTCTCTCTTTCTCTCTCCCTCTCTCTGTCTCTCTCTCTCTCTCTCTCTCTCCCTCTCTCTCTCTCTCTCTCTCTCACTGTTAAAATTCAGCATGCCCTCCGGACCCTCTCTGCTGTCACTTGCAGTGGTGGAAACGGTGGTGGCCCCTCCCCCCATTGCTGATCCAGAACCCCTCCCAATGGGTCAGGCAGAACCTCCTGGACCCCCTGTCATGACTATCTCCAGCATCCTACGTTAGTCCTGCATGCTGTACCAACTCTCCTTCCCCCAAACCCCTGCTAGTCTCCATTAAACACCCCTGAAGGATGTCTGAATTGGCAGACCTCAAAGGAATCAGTGGGTTGTGGAAGACGGGCTCCTCCCAGGCCCACACCCCCCAGGATGGTCCGAAATGGTCCGTGGACCATCAATGGAGGGTATGACATGGAGCCCTGGCCATCTGTTTGGTTCAGGTTGTCCCGGGAGTCAGTGAGGGGTGTCAGCTTTGTGCAAAGACTTGTTCAACATGTTTTCTTTCTGTGGTAGGGTTATGTTTTTATTTATTTTATTTAACTAGTCAGTTAAGAACAACTTATTTATTTATTTACAATGACAGCCTAGGAGCAGTGGGTTAACTGTCTTATTCAGGGGCAGAACCGGGATTTGATCGAGCAACCTTCCGGTTACAAGTCCAACGCTTTAACCACTAGGCTACCCTGCTGCTGGACTGGCTGTGTTGTTATTGTTAGACTGTCTGTGTTTGAGGTTGGGGGTTGCTTTCTCTGTGAGAATGTTTGTGAAGGGGCTCAGGTTTTCGTGTAATGAGGATGTCTCGTTAAAGTAAGACAAACAGTTTAAAGTCTCATCTCTCTCTCTCTGTCTCTCTCTCTCTCTCTTCTCTCTCTCTCTCTCTCTCTCTCTCTCTCTCTTTCTCTCTCTTCCTCTCTCTGTCTCTCTCTCTCTTTCTCTCTCCCGCTCTCTCTCTCTCTCTCTCTCTCTCTCTCTCTTTCTCTCTCCCTCTCTCTCTCTCTCTCTCTCTCTCTCTCTCTCTCTCTCTCTCTCTCTCTCTCTCACACACACAGTTTGATGCTGAAATTGCAACATTAATATCCAATGCTGTATTAGTCTGTTCCAGCAGAGCTTCAGAAGCTAGTCTCTTATGGTCAATCTTCCAATGATATGCCTACAAATACGTCACAATGCTGCAGACACCTTGGGGAAACGACAGAAAGGGCAGGCTCATTCCTCTCCCATTCACAGCCATATAAGGAGACAATGGAAAACAGAGCCTCAAAAATCCTGCTCATTTCCTGGTTGCCGTTTCCTCTTGGTTTTGCCTGTAGCTCCCGTTCTAGGGCACCCACAGACAATATCTTTGTAGTTCTGGAAAATTCAGAGTGTTTTCTTTCCAAAGCTATCAATTATATGCATAGTCGAGCATCTTTTTGTGACAAAATATCTTGTTTAAAACGGGAACGTTTTTCATCCAAAAATGAAATTGCGCCCCTAGAGTTTCAAGAGGTTAAAGAATGACAGTGAAAAGCTTTGGAGCACCTTGATACAACAGTAGCTAAGATGGGGAGAACAGCACTTAGACAAATGACTGATGATTGGCTGAGAGAAATGGATGATTCAATTATTGTGGGGGCTGTTTTGTTTTGCTTCAGTGGAACTTTTTGACATTATCGATCATAGTTTGCTGCTGTAAAAAAAGTATGTGTTATGGCTTTACACCCCCTGCTATATTGTGGATAAAGAGTTACCTGTCTAACAGAACACAGAGGGTGTTCTTTAATGGAAGCCTCTCAAACATAATCCAGTTAGAATCAGGAATTCCCCAGGGCAGCTGTCTAGGCCCCTTACTTTTTCAATCTTTACTAATGACATGCTACTGGCTTTAAGTAAAGCCGGTGTGTCTATGTATGCGGATGACTCAACACTATACACATCAGCTACTACAGCAACTGACTGCAACACTTACTGCAACACTTAATAAAGAGCTGCAACACACTTAACAACACTATCAACAAGGCAGGTCCTACAGGCCCTAGTTTCAACCTTCCTAACAAAACTATCAACAAGGCAGGTCCTACAGGCCCTAGTTTCTACCTTCTTAACAGCACTGTCAACAAGGCAGGTCCTACAGACCCTAGTTTCTACCTTCTTAACAACACTATAAACAAGGCAGGTCCAACAGGCCTTAGTTTTCTCGCACCTGGACTACTGTCCATCGTGTGGTCAAGTGCCACAAAGAACAACTTAGCAAAATTGCAATTGGCTCAAACAGGGCAACATGGCTTGCTCTTGTACACAGGTGGAGATACACAGAGAGCTAATATTAATAATATGCATGTCAATCTCTCCTGGCTCAAAGTGGGGGAGAGATTGCCTTCATCACTACTTGTATTTATGAGAGGTGTTGAAAGCACCAAACTACTGGCACACAGCTCGGACACCCATGCTTACTCCACATGCCACCGGAGGTCTCTTCACAGTCCCCAAGTCCAGAACAGACTATGGGAGGTGCACAGTACAACATAGAGCCATGACTACATGGAACTCTATTCCACAGTACTACATAGAGCCATGACTACTTGGAACTCTATTCCACATCAGGTAACTGATGTAGCAGTAGAATCAGATTTAGAAACAGGTAAACATACACCTGATGGAGCAGCAGGGACTGTGAGGAGACACAAACATAGACACATGCATGCAAACACGAGATAACATACACACTGTACACAAGTACACATGGATTTAGTGATGTAGATATGTGGGAGTAGAGTAGGGGGCTCAGGGCACACACTTATTATGTTGTTAAATCTGTTGTGAATGTTTTTAAATTTGTATAACTGCCTTGATCTGTAATAAACCCCTGGAAGAGTAGCTGCTGCCTTGGCAGGAACTAATGGGGATCCATAATAAACCCCAGGAAGAGTAGCTGCTGCCTTGGCAGGAACTAATGGGGATCCATAATAAACCCCAGGAAGAGTAGCTGCTGCCTTGGCAGGAACTAATGGGGATCCATAATAAACCCCAGGAAGAGTAGCTGCTGCCTTGGCAGGAACTAATGGAGATCCATAATAAACCCCAGGAAGAGTAGCTGCTGTCTTGACAGGAACTAATGGGGATCCATAATAAACCCCAGGAAGAGTAGCTGCTGACTAAGGGGATCCATAATAAACCCCAGGAAGAGTAGCTGCTGACTAAGGGGATCCATAATAAACCCCAGGAAGAGTAGCTGCTGACTAAGGGGATCCATAATAAACCCCAGGAAGAGTAGCTGCTGACTAAGGGGATCCATAATAAACCCCAGGAAGAGTAGCTGCTGACTAAGGGGATCCATAATAAACCCCAGGAAGAGTAGCTGCTGACTAAGGGGATCCTAAATACAACCTTGTTCAATGGAAATCTGCTTACTGTCAATAAACCCAAATGGTTTAAATTATAATTATTCTAAACATACTAAAATGCAATAAGTAAATCCAAAAACCCAAAATGAATATGATTCTTAACATGATGTATGTATTTTCTATCTCGTATAATAGTTCTCTCTCTTCTCTTCTTTCAATAGAGCAGCAGCTCATTAGGTATGCATGTACTGTCACCATGACGATTCCGTAACGGACATTCTATAAACGAAGCCTGTAGATATAGATAGCTCTGGCTTCATTAAACCTTTTGTATTCGGCGCATGTGACACATAACATTTGATTTTAATTTGATCCTACACATCTCAATTCAGAAAGACTGGATCGTTTTCAAACATCCTGTTTCTTCAACAGAAAACGGAATCCTTTCTACTGTGTGATGCACTTTGGCTTCATCACACATCCATACAGCATGGTTATCAACATCATCCGTACAGCATGGTTATCAACATCATCCGTACAGCATGGTTATCAACATCATCCATACAGCATGGTTATCAACATCATCCATACAGCATGGTTATCAACATCATCCATACAGCATGGTTATCAACATCATCCGTACAGCATGGTTATCAACATCATCCATACAGCATGGTTATCAACATCATCCGTACAGCATGGTTATCAACATCATCCGTACAGCATGGTTATCAACATCATCCATACAGCATGGTTATCAACATCATCCGTACAGCATGGTTATCAACATCATCCGTACAGCATGGTTATCAACATCATCCATACAGCATGGTTATCAACATCATCCGTACAGCATGGTTATCAACATCATCCATACAGCATGGTTATCAACATCATCCGTACAGCATGGTTATCAACATCATCCGTACAGCATGGTTATCAACATCATCCATACAGCATGGTTATCAACATCATCCGTACAGCATGGTTATCAACATCATCCATACAGCATGGTTATCAACATCATCCATACAGCATGGTTATCAACATCATCCATACAGCATGGTTATCAACATCATCCATACAGCATGGTTATCAACATCATCCATACAGCATGGTTATCAACATCATCCATACAGCATGGTTATCAACATCATCCATACACACATACTCTGGCGTCTCACACACACACACTCTGGCGTCTCACACACACACACACACACACACACTGGCGTCTCACACACACACACACACACACACACACACACACACACACACACACACACACACACACACACACACACACACACACACACACACACACACACACACACACACACACACACACACACACGCGCGCACACACTCCGTCATCTCCCACTCTGTCGTCTAGCTGCATGCGTTTCTCGTTGTGATTCTGTCCATGACCGAGTGACGCTGGTCAAACATACAGGATCAGATCTCTCTGGTTTCATCCTTCATGGAGCAGATATCGATTCCTCTCAAAGACACACAGCGTTAGTCTCCCTCCCTCCGTCCCTCCCTCCCTACAGCTCTCGCTCTCCCTCCCTCCATCCCTCTGTCCCTACAGCACTCGCTCTCCCTCCCTCTGTCCCCACAGCTCTCCCTCCGTCCCTCTGTCCCTACAGCACTCGCTCTACCTCCCTCTGTCCCCACAGCTCTCCCTCCGTCCCTCTGTCCCTACAGCACTCGCTCTCCCTCCCTCTGTCCCCACAGCTCTCCCTCCGTCCCTCTGTCCCTACAGCACTCGCTCTACCTCCCTCTGTCCCTACAGCTCTAGCTCCCTCCCTCTGTCCCTACAGCACTCGCTCTCCCTCCCTCCGTCCCTACAGCTCTCCCTCCCTCCCTCCATCCCTACAGCTCTCCCTCCCTCCCTCCCTCTGTCCCTAAAGCTCTCGCTCTCCCTCCCTCCGTCCCTACAGCTCTCGCTCTCCCTCTCCCTCCCTCCCTCCGTCCCTACAGCTCTCGCTCTCCCTCTCCCTCCCTCCGTTCTTACAGCTCTCGCTCTCCCTCCCTCCCTCCCTCCGTCCCTACAGCTCTCCCTCTCTCCCTCCCTCTGTCCCTACAGGTCTCCCTCCCTCCCTCTGTCCCTACAGCACTCGCTCTCCCTCCATCCCTACAGCTCTCCCTCCCTCCCTCTGTCCCTACAGCACTCGCTCTCCCTCCCTCCGTCCATACAGCTCTCCCTCCCTCCGTCCCTCTGTCCCTAAAGCACTCGCTCTCCCTCCCTCCCTCCCTCCCTCCCTCCCTCCCTCCCTCCCTCCCTCCCTACAGCTCTCGCTCTCCCTCCCTCCCTCCGTCCCTACAGCTCTCGCTCTCCCTCCCTCCCTCCGTCCCTACAGCTCTCGCTCTCCCTCTCCCTCCCTCCCTCACTCCCTACAGCTCCCTCCCTCCCTCCCTCCCTCCCTCCCTCCCTCCCTACAGCTCTCGCTCTCCCTCCCTCCATCACTACAGCTCTCGCTCTCCCTCAGTCCCTACAGTTCTCGCTCTCCCTCCCTCCCTCCGTCCCTACAGCTCTCACTCTCCCTCCCTCCGTCCCTACAGCTCTCGCTCTCCCTCCCTCCCTCCGTCCCTACAGCTCTCCCTCCCTCCCTCCGTCCCTAAAGCTCTCGCTCTCCCTCCCTCCCTCCCTCTGTCCCTATGGCTCTCGCTCTCCCGCCCTCCCTCCATCCCTACAGCTCTCGCTCTCCCTCACTCCCTCCATCCCTACAGCTCTCTCTCTCCCTCCCTCCCTCCGTCCCAACAGCTCTCGTTCTCCCTCCATCCGTCCCTACAGCTCCCGCCCTCCCTCCCTCCCTCCCTCCCTCCCTCCCTACAGCTCTCGCTCTCCCTCCCTCCCTCCCTCCGTCCCTACAGCTCTCGCTCTCCCTCCCTCCGTCCCTACAGCTCTCCCTCCCTCCCTCCGTCCCTACAGCTCTCGCTCTCCCTCTCCCTCCCTCCATCCCTCCCTCCCTACAGCTCCCTCCCTCCCTCCCTCCCTCCCTCCCTACAGCTCTCGCTCTCCCTCCCTCCATCCCTACAGCTCTCGCTCTCCCTCCCTCCCTCCGTCCCTACAGTTCTCGCTCTCCCTCCCTCCCTCCGTCCCTACAGCTCTCACTCTCCCTCCCTCCGTCCCTACAGCTCTCGCTCTCCCTCCCTCCCTCCGTCCCTACAGCTCTCCCTCCCTCCCTCCGTCCCTAAAGCTCTCGCTCTCCCTCCCTCCCTCCCTCCGTCCCTACAGCTCTCTCCCTCCTTTCGTCCCTACAGCTCTCGCTCTCCCTCCCTCCACCCCTACAGCTCTCGCTCTCCCTCCCTCCCTCTGTCCCTACAGCTCTCGCTCTCCCTCCCTCCCTCTGTCCCTACAGCTCTCGCTCTCCCTCCCTCCCTCCCTTACCCCTCTGAATGGAGAGGGAGAATGAGGATATAGAGGAGGAGGGGAAATAGAGTACGAGAGAGAACAGGGACAAGTATATATCAGAACAGGGACAGGTAGTGTGTATATAACAGAACAAGGACAGGTAGTGTGTATATATCAGAGCAGGGACAGGTAGTGTGTATATATCAGAACAGGGACAGGTAGTGTGTATATATCAGAACAGGGACAGGTAGTGTGTATATATCAGAACAGGGACAGGTAGTGTGTATATATCAGAACAGGGACAGGTAGTGTGTATATATCAGAACAGGGACAGGTAGTGTATATATATCAGAACAGGGACAGGTAGTTTGTATATATCAGAACAGGGACAGGTAGTGTGTATATATCAGAACAGGGACAGGTAGTGTGTATATATCACTATGTGTGATGAGGGTTCATGCGTTCTACCAAGGCTGGAATGAAATATGATGTGATGGGGAGGAGGGCTACCACCACCTCCTACCCAAGGAGGGTTACCACCTCATACCCAAGGAGGGTTACCACCACCTCATACCCAAGGAGGGCTACCACCACCTGATACCCAAGGAGGGTTACCACCACCTCATACCCAAGGAGGGCTACCACCACCTCATACTCAAGGAGGGCTACCACCACCTCATACCCAAGGAGGGTTACCACCACCTCATACCCAAGGAGGGTTACCACCACCTCATACCCAAGGAGGGTTACCACCACCTCATACCCAAGGAGGGCTACCACCACCTCATACCCAAGGAGGGTTACCACCACCTCATACCCAAGGAGGGTTACCACCACCTCATACCCAAGGAGGTTTACCACCTCATACCCAAGGAGGGCTACCACCACCTCATACCCAAGGAGGGTTACCACCTCCTCATACCCAAGGAGGTTTACCACCTCATACCCAAGGAGGGCTACCACCACCTCATACCCAAGGAGGGTTACCACCTCCTCATACCCAAGGAGGGTTACCACCACCTCATACCCAAGGAGGGTTACCACCACCTCATGCCCAAGGAGGGCTACCACCACCTCATACCCAAGGAGGGTTACCACCACCTCATACCCAAGGAGGGCTACCACCACCTCATACCCAAGGAGGGTTACCACCACCTCATACACAAGGAGGGCTACCACCACCTCATACCCAAGGAGGGTTACCACCACCTCATACCCAAGGAGGGCTACCACCTCATACCCAAGGAGGGTTACCACCACCTGATACCCAAGGAGGGTTACCACCACCTCATACCCAAGGAGGGTTACCACCTCATACCCAAGGAGGGTTACCACCTCATACTTTTCACAAAAAGTTTGAAATATCCAAAAAATGTTGTTCCACTTCATGATTGTGTCCCACTTGTTGTTGATTCTTCACAAAAAAATACAGTTTTATATCTTTATGTTTGAAGCCTGAAATGTGGCAAAAGGTCGCAAAGTTCAAGGGGGCCGAATACTTTCGCAAGGCACTGTATCTCTCTGATTTGGTCCTGCCGTACCTACACGTACGCTACGGTCACAAGACGCAGGTCTCTAATTGTCCCTAGAATTTCTAAGCAAATAGCTGGAGGCAGGGTTTTCTCCTATAGAGCTCCATTTTTATGGGATGGTCTGCCTACCCATGTGAGAGACACAGACTCAGTCTCAAACTTTAAGTCTTTACTGAAGACTCATCTCTTCAGTGGGTCATATGATTGAGTGTAGTCTGGCCCAGGAGTGTGAAGGTGAACGGAAATTCTCTGGAGCAACGAACCGCCCTTGCTGTCTCTGCCTGGCCGGTTCCCCTCTTTCCACTGGGATTCTCTGCCTCTAACCCTATTACAGGGGCTGAGTCACTGGCTTACTAGGGCTCTTTCATACCGCCCCTTGGAGGGGTGCGTCACTTGAGTGGGTTGAGTCACTGATGTGGTCATGGGCTATACTCGGCCTTGTCTCAGGATGGTAAGTTGGTGGTTGAAGATATCACTCTAGTGGTGTGGGGGCTGTGCTTTGGCAAAGTGGGTGGGGTTATATCCTTCCTGTTTGGCCCTGTCCGGGGGTGTCATCGGATGGGGCCACAGTGTCTCCTGACCCCTCCTGTCTCAGCCTCCAGTATTTATGCTGCAGTAGTTTATGTGTTGGGGGCTATGGTCAGTTTGTTATATCTGGAGTACTTCTCCTGTCTTATCCGGTGTCCTGTGTTTCTCTCGTTTGGAGGACCTGAGCCCTAGGACCATGCCTCAAGACTACCTGACATGATGACTCCTTGCTGTCCCCAGTCCACCTGGCCGTGCTGCTGCTCCAGTTTCAACAGTTCTGCCCGTGATTATTATTATTTAACCATGCTGGTAATTTATGAACATTTGAACATCTTGGCCATGTTCTGTTATAATCTCCACCCGGCACAGCCAGAAGAGGACTGGCCACCCCACATAGCCTGGTTCCTCTCTAGGTTTCTTCCTAGGTTTTGGCCTTTCTAGGGAGTTTTTCCTAGCCACCGTGCTTCTACACCTGCATTGCTTGCTGTTTGGGGTTTTAGGCTGGGTTTCTTTACAGCACTTTCAGATATCAGCTGATGTACAAAGGGCTATATAAATACATTTGATTTGATTTTCGACTTGATTTGAAAGGCGGCAGGGTAGCCTAGTGGTTTGAGCGTTGGACTAGTAACTGGAAGGTTGCAAGTTCAAACCCCCGAGCTGACAAGGTACAAATCTGTCGTTCTGCCCCTGAACAGGCAGTTAACCCACTGTTCCTAGGCCGTCATTGAAAATAAGAATTTGTTCTTAACTGACTTGCCTGGTTAAATAAAGGTAAAAAAAAAAATATGGTCCCACACTAAACAAATTAGACATTTGTAGTGTTTTAAATAACCGTTTTGCTTCAGCTGTTCACCTATTTGAAAGGATAGCCTTTGGTCTCACGCAAAACAAATTAGACATTTGGAGCACTTTAAATAATCATTTTGCTTCAGACCTGTTTGAAAGGATAGTCTCTGAAAAGTAATCTCATTCCACTAGAGGGAGTCCTTTAGTCACCTCAGAACAGATTGGAGACATTTGGTGTCTATGATGTACTAAGTGCTTTGTTAAAGACGGATGTTAAATAAATCCACTGATTCATTTGATCCATTCATCCTGCAGCTCTCTCTTATTTCAGAACCATTGACATATATCTTTAACTTGGAAATTGTTAACCCTAAGATCCGGAAAGCCCCTGGAAAAAGGAGAAGATATTTTGAAACTTCTCACTCAGAAGTTTGACGACGTACTGGATGGATGTCGTTTTGCTCCAACCCAACTTGGTGATGATTTTTACATTTACTATATTGTTGTCGTTTATCTTCACTTTAATTTTCTCTAAATGAAAATGTTATTATTTCTTACAACAGACAAGAACTTTCGAACATCAGATCGGCAGTTACTTGACCCACTTCTGGCCCTGGGAACTCTCTGTAATTCAGACCCAGTTCTGGCTTCAACGATGACTCATCTGCCCTGGGCATTCTCTGTAATTCAGACCCAGTTCTGGCTTCAACGTCGACTCATCTGCCCTGGGAACTCTCTGTAATTCAGACCCAGTTCTGGCTTCAACGTCAACTCATCTGCGCTGGGCATTCTCTGTAATTCAGACCCAGTTCTGGCTTCAACGTCAACTCATCTGCCCTGGGCATTCTCTGTAATTCAGACCCAGTTCTGGCTTCAACGTCAACTCATCTGCCCTGGGCATTCTCTGTAATTCAGACCCAGTTCTGGCTTCAACGTCAACTCATCTGCCCTGGGCATTCTCTGTAATTCAGACCCAGTTCTGGCTTCAACGTCGACTCATCTGCCCTGGGAACTCTCTGTAATTCAGACCCAGTTCTGGCTTCAACGTCAACTCATCTGCCCTGGGAACTCTCTGTAATTCAGACCCAGTTCTGGCTTCAACGACGACTCATCTGCCCTGGGCATTCTCTGTAATTCAGACCCAGTTCTGGCTTCAACGTCAACTCATCTGCCCTGGGCATTCTCTGTAATTCAGACACAATTTAGGTGCCAAGAGGAAAAATCAGCGTTACAGAGGCGAGAGATGGAATTCCTGGTGAACTCTTCTTTGTGATTCCTCTCTTTCTTTGAACCCAGTATTAATGTGACTCCTCTCTCTGAGCCCAGTATTAATGTGACTCCTCTCTCTGAGCACATATTAATGTGACTCCTCTCTCTGAGCCCATATTAATGTGACTCCTCTCTCTGAGCCCAGTATTAATGTGACTCCTCTCTCTGAGCCCAGTATTAATGTGACTCCTCTCTCTCTCTGAGCCCAGTATTAATGTGACTCCTCTCTCTGAGCCCAGTATTAATGTGACTCCTCTCTCTCTCTGAGCCCAGTATTAATGTGACTCCTCTCTCTGAGCCCAGTATTAATGTGACTCCTCTCTCTCTCTCTGAGCCCATATTAATGTGGCTCCTCTCTCTGAGCCCAGTATTAATGTGACTCCTCTCTCTCTCTCTGAGCCCATATTAATGTGACTCCTCTCTCTGAGCCCAGTATTAATGTGACTCCTCTCTCAGAGCCCAGTATTAATGTGACTCCTCTCCCTCTCAGAGCCCAGTATTAATGTGACTCCTCTCTCTGAGCCCAGTATTAATGTGGCTCCTCTCTCTGAGCCCAGTATTAATGTGACTCCTCTCTCTCTCTGAGCCCAGTATTAATGTGACTCCTCTCTCTGAGCCCAGTATTAATGTGACTCCTCTCTCTGAGCCCAGTATTAATGTGACTCCTCTCTCTGAGCCCAGTATTAATGTGACTCCTCTCTCTGAGCCCATATTAATGTGGCTCCTCTCTCTGAGCCCAGTATTAATGTGACTCCTCTCTCTCTCTGAGCCCAGTATTAATGTGACTCCTCTCTCTGAGCCCAGTATTAATGTGACTCCTCTCTCTCTCTGAGCCCAGTATTAATGTGACTCCTCTCTCTGAGCCCAGTATTAATGTGACTCCTCTCTCTGAGCCCAGTATTAATGTGACTCCTCTCTCTGAGCCCAGTATTAATGTGACTCCTCTCTCTGAGCCCAGTATTAATGTGACTCCTCTCTCTGAGCCCATATTAATGTGACTCCTCTCTCTGAGCCCAGTATTAATGTGACTCCTCTCCCTGAGCCCAGTATTAATGTGACTCCTCTCTCTCTCTGAGCCCAGTATTAATGTGACTCCTCTCTCTCTCTGAGCCCAGTATTAATGTGACTCCTCTCTCTCTCTGAGCCCAGTATTAATGTGACTCCTCTCTCTCTCTGAGCCCAGTATTAATGTGACTCCTCTCTCTCTCTCTGAACCCAGTATTAATGTGACTCCTCTCTCTGAGCCCAGTATTAATGTGACTCCTCTCTCTGAGCCCATATTAATGTGACTCCTCTCTCTGAGCCCAGTATTAATGTGACTCCTCTCTCTGAGCCCAGTATTAATGTGACTCCTCTCTCTGAGCCCAGTATTAATGTGACTCCTCTCTCTGAGCCCAGTATTAATGTGACTCCTCTCTCTGAGCCCAGTATTAATGTGACTCCTCTCTCTGAGCCCAGTATTAATGTGACTCCTCTCTCTGAGCCCAGTATTAATGTGACTCCTCTCTCTGAGCCCAGTATTAATGTGACTCCTCTCTCTGAGCCCAGTATTAATGTGACTCCTCTCTCTGAGCCCAGTATTAATGTGACTCCTCTCTCTGATCCCATATTAATGTGACTCCTCTCTCTGAGCCCAGTATTAATGTGAGCCTATTAATGTGACTCTCTCTGAGCCCAGTATTAATGTGACTCCTCTCTCTGAGCCCAGTATTAATGTGACTCCTCTCTCTGAGCCCAGTATTAATGTGACTCCTCTCTCTGAGCCCAGTATTAATGTGACTCCTCTCTCTGAGCCCATGTATCTAATGTGACTCCTCTCTCTGAGCCCAGTATTAATGTGACTCCTCTCTCTGAGCCCAGTATTAATGTGACTCTCTCTCTCTGAGCCCAGTATTAATGTGACTCCTCTCTCTGAGCCCAGTATTAATGTGACTCCTCTCTCTGAGCCCAGTATTAATGTGACTCCTCTCTCTGAGCCCAGTATTAATGTGACTCCTCTCTCTCTCTGAGCCCAGTATTAATGTGACTCCTCTCTCTGAGCCCAGTATTAATGTGACTCCTCTCTCTGAGCCCAGTATTAATGTGACTCCTCTCTCTGAGCCCATATTAATGTGACTCTCTCTGAGCCCAGTATTAATGTGACTCCTCTCTCTGAGCCCAGTATTAATGTGACTCCCTCTCTGAGCCCAGTATTAATGTGACTCCTCTCTCTGAGCCCATATTAATGTGACTCCTCTCTCTGAGCCCATATTAATGTGACTCCTCTCTCTGAGCCCAGTATTAATGTGACTCCTCTCCCTGAGCCCAGTATTAATGTGACTCTCTCTCTCTCTGAGCCCAGTATTAATGTGACTCCTCTCTCTGAGCCCAGTATTAATGTGACTCCTCTCTCTCTCTGAGCCCAGTATTAATGTGACTCCTCTCTCTGAGCCCAGTATTAATGTGACTCCTCTCTCTCTCTGAGCCCATATTAATGTGACTCCTCTCTCTCTCTGAGCCCAGTATTAATGTGACTCCTCTCTCTCTCTGAGCCCATATTAATGTGACTCCTCTCTCTCTCTCAGCCCAGTATTAATGTGACTCCTCTCTCTCTCTGAGCCCAATATTAATGTGACTCCTCTCTCTGAGCCCAGTATTAATGTGACTCCTCTCTCTCTCTGAGCCCAGTATTAATGTGACTCCTCTCTCTGAGCCCAGTATTAATGTGACTCCTCTCTCTCTCTGAGCCCAGTATTAATGTGACTCCTCTCTCTCTCTGAGCCCAGTATTAATGTGACTCCTCTCTCTCTCTGAGCCCATATTAATGTGACTCCTCTCTCTGAGCCCAGTATTAATGTGACTCCTCTCTCTCTCTGAGCCCAGTATTAATGTGACTCCTCTCTCTGAGCCCAGTATTAATGTGACTCTCTCTCTCTCTCTGAGCCCAGTATTAATGTGACTCCTCTCTCTCTGAGCCCAGTATTAATGTGACTCCTCTCTCTCTCTCTGAGCCCAGTATTAATGTGACTCCTCTCTCTGAGCCCAGTATTAATGTGACTCCTCTCTCTGAGCCCAGTATTAATGTGACTCCTCTGACTCTCTCTGAGCCCATATTAATGTGACTCCTCTCTCTGAGCCCAGTATTAATGTGACTCCTCTCTCTGAGCCCAGTATTAATGTGACTCCTCTCTCTGAGCCCAGTATTAATGTGACTCCTCTCTCTCTCTGAGCCCAGTATTAATGTGACTCCTCTCTCTGAGCCCAGTATTAATGTGACTCCTCTCTCTCTCTGAGCCCATATTAATGTGACTCCTCTCTCTGAGCCCATATTAATGTGACTCCTCTCTCTGAGCCCAGTATTAATGTGACTCCTCTCTCTGAGCCCAGTATTAATGTGACTCCTCTCTCTCTCTGAGCCCAGTATTAATGTGACTCCTCTCTCTGAGCCCAGTATTAATGTGACTCTCTCTCTCTCTGAGCCCAGTATTAATGTGACTCCTCTCTCTGAGCCCAGTATTAATGTGACTCCTCTCTCTGAGCCCAGTATTAATGTGACTCCTCTCTCTGAGCCCAGTATTAATGTGACTCCTCTCTCTGAGCCCAGTATTAATGTGACTCCTCTCTCTGAGCCCATATTAATGTGACTCCTCTCTCTCTCTATGAGCCCAGTATTAATGTGACTCCTCTCTCTCTCTCTATGAGCCCAGTATTAATGTGACTCCTCTCTCTGAGCCCAGTATTAATGTGACTCCTCTCTCTGAGCCCAGTATTAATGTGACTCCTCTCTCTCTGAGCCCAGTATTAATGTGACTCCTCTCTCTGAGCCCAGTATTAATGTGACTCCTCTCTCTGAGCCCAGTATTAATGTGACTCCTCTCTCTGAGCCCAGTATTAATGTGACTCCTCTCTCTCTCTGAGCCCAGTATTAATGTGACTCCTCTCTCTGAGCCCAGTATTAATGTGACTCCTCTCTCTCTCTCTGAGCCCAGTATTAATGTGACTCCTCTCTCTCTCTGAGCCCAGTATTAATGTGACTCCTCTCTCTCTCTGAGCCCACTACTAATGTGACTCCTCTTTCTGAGCCCAGTATTAATGTGACTCCTCTCTCTGAGCCCAGTATTAATGTGACTCCTCTCTCTCTCTGAGCCCAGTATTAATGTGACTCCTCTCTCTGAGCCCAGTATTAATGTGACTCCTCTCTCTGAGCCCAGTATTAATGTGACTCCTCTCTCTGAGCCCAGTATTAATGTGACTCCTCTCTCTCTCTGAGCCCATATTAATGTGACTCCTCTCTCTCTCTCAGCCCAGTATTAATGTGACTCCTCTCTCTCTCTGAGCCCAATATTAATGTGACTCCTCTCTCTGAGCCCAGTATTAATGTGACTCCTCTCTCTCTCTGAGCCCAGTATTAATGTGACTCCTCTCTCTGAGCCCAGTATTAATGTGACTCCTCTCTCTCTCTGAGCCCAGTTTTAATGTGACACCTCTCTCTCTCTGAGCCCAGTATTAATGTGACTCCTCTCTCTCTCTGAGCCCATATTAATGTGACTCCTCTCTCTGAGCCCAGTATTAATGTGACTCCTCTCTCTCTCTGAGCCCAGTATTAATGTGACTCCTCTCTCTGAGCCCAGTATTAATGTGACTCCTCTCTCTCTCTCTGAGCCCAGTATTAATGTGACTCCTCTCTCTCTCTGAGCCCAGTATTAATGTGACTCCTCTCTCTCTCTCTGAGCCCAGTATTAATGTGACTCCTCTCTCTGAGCCCAGTATTAATGTGACTCCTCTCTCTGAGCCCAGTATTAATGTGACTCCTCTCTCTGAGCCCAGTATTAATGTGACTCCTCTCTCTGAGCCCAGTATTAATGTGACTCCTCTCTCTGAGCCCAGTATTAATGTGACTCCTCTCTCTGAGCCCAGTATTAATGTGACTCCTCTCTCTGAGCCCAGTATTAATGTGACTCCTCTCTCTCTCTGAGCCCAGTATTAATGTGACTCCTCTCTCTGAGCCCAGTATTAATGTGACTCCTCTCTCTCTCTCTGAGCCCAGTATTAATGTGACTCCTCTCTCTCTCTGAGCCCAGTATTAATGTGACTCCTCTCTCTCTCTGAGCCCAGTATTAATGTGACTCCTCTCTCTGAGCCCAGTATTAATGTGACTCCTCTCTCTGAGCCCAGTATTAATGTGACTCTCTCTCTCTGAGCCCAGTATTAATGTGACTCCTCTCTCTGAGCCCAGTATTAATGTGACTCCTCTCTCTGAGCCCAGTATTAATGTGACTCCTCTCTCTGAGCCCAGTATTAATGTGACTCCTTTCTCTGAGCCCAGTATTAATGTGACTCCTCTCTCTGAGCCCATATTAATGTGACTCCTCTCTCTCTCTGAGCCCAGTATTAATGTGACTCCTCTCTCTGAGCCCATATTAATGTGACTCCTCTCTCTGAGCCCAGTATTAATGTGACTCCTCTCTCTGAGCCCATATTAATGTGACTCCTCTCTCTCTCTGAGCCCAGTATTAATGTGACTCCTCTCTCTCTCTGAGCCCAGTATTAATGTGACTCCTCTCCCTGAGCCCAGTATTAATGTGACTCCTCTCTCTGAGACCAGTATTAATGTGACTCCTCTCTCTGAGCCCAGTATTAATGTGACTCCTCTCTCTGAGCCCAGTATTAATGTGACTCCTCTCTCTGAGCCCAGTATTAATGTGACTCCTCTCTCTGAGCCCAGTATTAATGTGACTCCTCTCTCTGAGCCCAGTATTAATGTGACTCCTCTCTCTGAGCCCAGTATTAATGTGACTCCTCTCTCTATGAGCCCAGTATTAATGTGACTCCTCTCCCTGAGCCCAGTATTAATGTGACTCCTCTCTCTGAGCCCAGTATTAATGTGACTCCTCTCTCTCTCTATGAGCCCAGTATTAATGTGACTCCTCTCTCTGAGCCCAGTATTAATGTGACTCCTCTCTCTGAGCCCAGTATTAATGTGACTCCTCTCTCTGAGCCCATATTAATGTGACTCCTCTCTCTGAGCCCAGTATTAATGTGACTCCTCTCTCTGAGCCCAGTATTAATGTGACTCCTCTCTCTGAGCCCAGTATTAATGTGACTCCTCTCTCTCTATGAGCCCAGTATTAATGTGACTCCTCTCTGAGCCCAGTATTAATGAGCCCAGTATTAATGTGACTCCTCTCTCTGAGCCCAGTATTAATGTGACTCCTCTCCCTGAGCCCAGTATTAATGTGACTCCTCTCTCTGAGCCCAGTATTAATGTGACTCCTCTCTCTGAGCCCAGTATTAATGTGACTCCTCTCTCTGAGCCCAGTATTAATGTGACTCCTCTCTCTGAGCCCAGTATTAATGTGACTCCTCTCTCTGAGCCCAGTATTAATGTGACTCCTCTCTCTGAGCCCAGTATTAATGTGACTCCTCTCTCTGAGCCCAGTATTAATGTGACTCCTCTCTCTGAGCCCAGTATTAATGTGACTCCTCTCTCTGAGCCCAGTATTAATGTGACTCCTCTCTCTGAGCCCAGTATTAATGTGACTCCTCTCTCTGAGCCCAGTATTAATGTGACTCCTCTCTCTGAGCCCAGTATTAATGTGACTCCTCTCTCTGAGCCCAGTATTAATGTGACTCCTCTCTCTGAGCCCAGTATTAATGTGACTCCTCTCTCTCTCTGAGCCCATATTAATGTGACTCCTCTCTCTGAGTCCAGTATTAATGTGACTCCTCTCTCTGAGCCCAGTATTAATGTGACTCCTCTCTCTGAGCCCAGTATTAATGTGACTCCTCTCTCTGAGCCCAGTATTAATGTGACTCCTCTCTCTGAGCCCAGTATTAATGTGACTCCTCTCTCTGAGCCCATATTAATGTGACTCCTCTCTCTGAGCCCAGTATTAATGTGACTGAGCCCAGTATTAATGTCTCTCTGAGCCCAGTATTAATGTGACTCCTCTCTCTGAGCCCATATTAATGTGACTCCTCTCTCTGAGCCCAGTATTAATGTGACTCCTCTCTCTGAGCCCAGTATTAATGTGACTCCTCTCTCTGAGCCCAGTATTAATGTGACTCCATTCTCTGAGCCCAGTATTAATGTGACTCCTCTCTCTGAGCCCAGTATTAATGTGACTCCTCTCTCTGAGCCCAGTATTAATGTGACTCCTCTCTCTCTCTGAGCCCATATTAATGTGACTCCTCTCTCTGAGTCCAGTATTAATGTGACTCCTCTCTCTGAGCCCAGTATTAATGTGACTCCTCTCTCTGAGCCCAGTATTAATGTGACTCCTCTCTCTGAGCCCAGTATTAATGTGACTCCTCTCTCTGAGCCCAGTATTAATGTGACTCCTCTCTCTGAGCCCAGTATTAATGTGACTCCTCTCTCTGAGCCCAGTATTAATGTGACTCCTCTCTCTGAGCCCAGTATTAATGTGACTCCTCTCTCTCTCTGAGCCCATATTAATGTGACTCCTCTCTCTGAGTCCAGTATTAATGTGACTCCTCTCTCTGAGCCCAGTATTAATGTGACTCCTCTCTCTGAGCCCAGTATTAATGTGACTCCTCTCCCTGAGCCCAGTATTAATGTGACTCCTCTCTCTGAGCCCATATTAATGTGACTCCTCTCTCTCTCTGAGCCCAGTATTAATGTGACTCCTCTCTCTGAGCCCAGTATTAATGTGACTCCTCTCTCTGAGCCCATATTAATGTGACTCCTCTCTCTGAGCCCAGTATTAATGTGACTCCTCTCTCTGAGCCCAGTATTAATGTGACTCCTCTCTCTGAGCCCATATTAATGTGACTCCTCTCTCTCTCTGAGCCCAGTATTAATGTGACTCCTCTCTCTGAGCCCAGTATTAATGTGACTCCTCTCTCTGAGCCCAGTATTAATGTGACTCCTCTCTCTGAGCCCATATTAATGTGACTCCTCTCTCTGAGCCCAGTATTAATGTGACTCCTCTCTCTGAGCCCATATTAATGTGACTCCTCTCTCTGAGCCCATATTAATGTGACTCCTCTCTCTGAGCCCAGTATTAATGTGACTCCTCTCTCTGAGCCCAGTATTAATGTGACTCCTCTCTCTGAACCCAGTATTAATGTGACTCCTCTCTCTGAGCCCAGTATTAATGTGACTCCTCTCTCTGAGCCCAGTATTAATGTGACTCCTCTCTCTCTCTGAGCCCAGTATTAATGTGACTCCTCTCTCTGAACCCAGTATTAATGTGACTCCTCTCTCTGAGCCCAGTATTAATGTGACTCCTCTCTCTGAACCCAGTATTAATGTGACTCCTCTCTCTGAGCCCAGTATTAATGTGACTCCTCTCTCTCTCTGAGCCCAGTATTAATGTGACTCCTCTCTCTGAGCCCAGTATTAATGTGACTCCTCTCTCTGAGCCCAGTATTAATGTGACTCCTCTCTCTGAGCCCATATTAATGTGACTCCTCTCTCTCTCTGAGCCCAGTATTAATGTGACTCCTCTCTCTGAGCCCAGTATTAATGTGACTCCTCTCTCTGAGCCCAGTATTAATGTGACTCCTCTCTCTGAGCCCAGTATTAATGTGACTCCTCTCTCTCTCTGAGCCCAGTATTAATGTGACTCCTCTCTCTGAGCCCATATTAATGTGACTCCTCTCTCTGAGCCCATATTAATGTGACTCCTCTCTCTGAGCCCAGTATTAATGTGACTCCTCTCTCTCTCTGAGCCCAGTATTAATGTGACTCCTCTCTCTGAGCCCAGTATTAATGTGACTCCTCTCTCTGAGCCCATATTAATGTGACTCCTTTCTCTGAGCCCATATTAATGTGACTCCTCTCTCTGAGCCCAGTATTAATGTGACTCCTCTCTCTCTCTGAGCCCAGTATTAATGTGACTCCTCTCTCTGAGCCCAGTATTAATGTGACTCCTCTCTCTCTCTGAGCCCAGTATTAATGTGACTCCTCTCTCTGAGCCCAGTATTAATGTGACTCCTCTCTCTGAACCCAGTATTAATGTGACTCCTCTCTCTGAGCCCAGTATTAATGTGACTCCTCTCTCTCTCTGAGCCCAGTATTAATGTGACTCCTCTCTCTGAGCCCAGTATTAATGTGACTCCTCTCTCTGAGCCCAGTATTAATGTGACTCCTCTCTCTGAGCCCATATTAATGTGACTCCTCTCTCTCTCTGAGCCCAGTATTAATGTGACTCCTCTCTCTGAGCCCAGTATTAATGTGACTCCTCTCTCTGAGCCCAGTATTAATGTGACTCCTCTCTCTGAGCCCAGTATTAATGTGACTCCTCTCTCTGAGCCCAGTATTAATGTGACTCCTCTCTCTCTCTGAGCCCAGTATTAATGTGACTCCTCTCTCTGAGCCCATATTAATGTGACTCCTCTCTCTGAGCCCATATTAATGTGACTCCTCTCTCTGAGCCCAGTATTAATGTGACTCCTCTCTCTCTCTGAGCCCAGTATTAATGTGACTCCTCTCTCTGAGCCCAGTATTAATGTGACTCCTCTCTCTGAGCCCATATTAATGTGACTCCTTTCTCTGAGCCCATATTAATGTGACTCCTCTCTCTGAGCCCAGTATTAATGTGACTCCTCTCTCTCTCTGAGCCCAGTATTAATGTGACTCCTCTCTCTGAGTCCAGTATTAATGTGACTCCTCTCTCTCTCTGAACCCAGTATTAATGTGACTCCTCTCTCTGAGCCCAGTATTAATGTGACTCCTCTCTCTGAGCCCAGTATTAATGTGACTCCTCTCTCTGAGCCCAGTATTAATGTGACTCCTCTCTCTGAGCCCAGTATTAATGTGACTCCTCTCTCTGAGCCCAGTATTAATGTGACTCCTCTCTCTCTCTGAGCCCAGTATTAATGTGACTCCTCTCTCTCTCTGAGCCCAGTATTAATGTGACTCCTCTCTCTGAGCCCAGTATTAATGTGACTCCTCTCTCTGAGCCCAGTATTAATGTGACTCCTCTCTCTCTCTGAGCCCAGTATTAATGTGACTCCTCTCTCTGAGCCCAGTATTAATGTGACTCCTCTCTCTGAGCCCAGTATTAATGTGACTCCTCTCTCTGAGCCCATATTAATGTGACTCCTCTCTCTGAGCCCATATTAATGTGACTCCTCTCTCTGAGCCCAGTATTAATGTGACTCCTCTCTCTGAGCCCATATTAATGTGACTCCTCTCTCTCTCTGAGCCCAGTATTAATGTGACTCCTCTCTCTGAGCCCAGTATTAATGTGACTCCTCTCTCTGAGCCCATATTAATGTGACTCCTCTCTCTGAGCCCAGTATTAATGTGACTCCTCTCTCTGAGCCCATATTAATGTGACTCCTCTCTCTGAGCCCAGTATTAATGTGACTCCTCTCTCTGTTGACATGCAGTATCAGACCCATTACACCCTATTATCTCCTTTGGACTGGCATCTCTCATCCTCTCCTCTCTCCTCCTCTCTTCCCCTCTCCTCTCTCCTCCTCTCTTCCACTCTCCTCTCTCCTCCTCTCTTCCCCTCTCCTCTCTCCTCCTCTTTTCTCCTCTCCTCTCTCCTCCTCTCTTCCCCTCTCCTCCTCTCTTCCCCTCTCCTCTCTTCCCCTCTCCTCTCTTCTCCTTTCTTCTCTCCCCCTCTCCTCTCTCCTCCTCTCTTCCTCTCTCATTTCTCCTCCTCTCTTCACCTCTCCTCTCTTCCCCTCTCCTCTCTCCTCCTCTCTTCCACTCTCCTCTCTCCTCCTCTCTTCTCCTCTCCTCTCTCCTCCTCTCTTCCCCTCTCCTCCTCTCTTCCCCTCTCCTTTCTCCTCTCTTCCCCTCTCCTCTCTTCCCCTCTCCTCTCTTCTCTTCTCTTCTCTCCTCTCTTCCCCTCTCCTCTCTCCTCCTCTCTTCCCCTCTCCTCTCTCCTCCTCTCTTCTCCTCTCCTCTCTCCTCCTCTCTTCCCCTCTCCTCCTCTCTTCCCCTCTCCTTTCTCCTCCTCTCTTCCCCTCTCCTCTCTTCCCCTCTCCTCTCTTCCCCTCTCCTCTCTTCTCCAATCTTCTCTCCTCTCTTCCCCTCTCCTCTCTCCTCCTTTCTTCTCATCTCCTGTTCTCTAACGTGTCGAGGTAATGATGAGAGAATATCAAAGCCCACTATCATAGATCATCATAACACCACCCTGTTGTTGCTACTATGATGAAGCATCTAACAGGTTCAGGAATTACTTATCAAAGCCGTGGGGCTCGTGAAGGCAACGTCCCATAAACCATGATAAATTACGTTGTACACCCTTATGTAATCTTCACCAATTTTTTAAAACTAAAGTGGCACTATATTTTGACCCTCAACTAGAGAGTTTGTAGGAAAATGTTGCTTAATATATCCCAGTAAACAGCAATAAACAGTAACCTCTATGTGTTGTCCCTATTCCCATATAGTACACAAGAGCCCTCTGAGAATAGGGGGCCACTTGGAAAGCTTTCGTCCTCTAGGCCCTTCGTTCACGCAGGGTGACATGGGGAGTTGAATGGGATTCAATGTGCTGCATTCATAAACTCTCTCTTGTTCTGTTTTTTAAAGAGCATCAGTCAAGCACACTGAGTTATCGACTGAAGCTCTGAGAACTCAGTCGGGGATCTCAACTTGCTATTTAAGAGTAAGGATAGTAGAATACACCAGGAGCAATTTAGACATTTGGTTGTGCATCATTTGTCCGTTTTTCCTCTTGGTATGTCAGTCACTGACAGTCACTCAATTAGCCATGTCAGCTAACAATTTTTCGATTGATAGTTAGAAATTTAAACTTGTAGTAATCATAACCAAATACAGACCGGCTACGCAGGGCACGTACCCAGTGCCCTGACCTTCATGGTGCCCTGACCCCTGACCTCCAGGTGGCCCTGACCTTCATGGTGCCCCCATTTATTTTCGTTAGTTATTCTTACTCGGATTATTATTGTATTAACATAAATCATGGCAAAATGTGTAGAATTACAGGAAATTAGTTAAAAATTGTTGATTTTTTCTCTCAATGGCAAATGTGTAGAATTTTAGAAATGCAACATTTTCTCTACCCTCTATAGCAAATTGTGTAGAATTGAAAGAAACTCACTTTAAAACATATTTTTTTCTTTCCGCCGTCAATAGGGGGGCCACTAAATTGTTTTGCCACACGGTGGGATAGGACCCCAAACCAAATGGTCCCCAAAAGGCTAGTGCTGGCCCTGCCCACTCTGCTCTGCCCCTCGTATCATATCCCATAGGGCTATGCTGCAGCCGACTTTTCCCTCTCTTTCTATCCTTCTCCCTCTCTCTCTATCCTTCTCCCTCTGTCTTTCTCCCTCTCTCTATCCTTCTCCCTCTCTCTCTATCCTTCTCCTTCTCTGTCTTTCTCCCTCTCTCTATCCTTCTCCCTCTCTCTCTATCCTTCTCCCTCTGTCTTTCTCCCTCTCTCTATCCTTCTCCCTCTCTGTCTTTCTCCCTCTCTCTCTATCCTTCTCCCTCTCTCTCTATCCTTCTCCCTCTGTCTTTCTCCCTCTCTCTATCCTTATCTCTATCCTTCTCCCTCTGTCTTTCTCCCTCTCTCTATCCTTCTCCCTCTCTCTCTATCCTTCTCCCTCTGTCTTTCTCCCTCTCTCTATCCTTCTCCCTCTCTCTCTATCCTTCTACCTCTCTGTCTTTCTCCCTCTCTCTATCCTTAACACTATTTATAAAGCCATTTTTACCTCAGCAGATGTCACAAAGTGCTAATACAGAAAGCCAGCCTAAAACCCCAAACAGCAAGCAATGTGGATGTATTTATTATGGATCCCCATTAGTTCCTGCCAAGGCAGCAGCTACTCTTCCTGGGATTTATTATGGATCTCCATTAGTTCCTGCCAAAGCAGCAGCTACTCTTCCTGGGGTTTATTATGGATCCCCATTAGTTCCTGCCAAGGCAGCAGCTACTCTTCCTGGGATTTATTATGGAACACCATTAGTTCCTGCCAAGGCAGCAGCTACTCTTCCTGGGGTTTATTATGGATCCCCATTAGTTCCTGCCAAGGCAGCAGCTACTCTTCCTGGGATTTATTATGGATCCCCATTAGTTCCTGACAAGGCAGCAGCTACTCTTCCAGGGGTTTATTATGGATCCCCATTAGTTCCTGTCAAGGCAGCAGCTACTCTTCCTGGGGTTTATTATGGATCCCCATTAGTTCCTGCCAAGGCAGCAGCTACTCTTCCTGGGGTTTATTATGGATCTCCATTAGTTCCTGCCAAGGCAGCAGCTACTCTTCCTGGGAATAGAGGTCCATGTAGTCATGGCTCTATGTTGTACTGTGCACCTCCCATAGTCTGTTCTGGACTTGGGGACTGTGAAGAGACCTCTGGTGGCATGTCTTGTGGGGTAGTCAGGGTGTCTGAGCTGTGTGCCAGTAGTTCAAACAGACAGCTCAGTGAATTCAACATGTCAATACCTCTCACAAATACAAGTAGTGATGAAGGCAATGTCTGCTCCACTTTGAGCCAGGAGAGATTGACATGCAAATTATTAACGTTAGCTCTCTGTGTACATTCAAGGGCCAGCTGTTCTGAACCAATTGCAATTGTGACACCTGACCACACGACTGAACAGTTGTCCAGGTGCGACAAAACTAGGGCCTGTAGGACCTGCCTTGTTGATAGTGTTGTTAAGAAGGTAGAAACTAGGGTGCTGTAGGACCTGCCTTGTTGATAGTGTTGTTAAGAAGGTAGAAACTAGGGCCTGTAGGACCTGCCTTGTTGATAGTACTGTTAAGAAAGCAGAGCAGCGCTTTATTTTGGTCAGACTTCTCCCCATCTTAACATGACAGTTTACAATCCAAGCAGTTTAGTCTCCCCAACTTTCTCAATTTCCACATTATTCATTACAAGATTTAGTCGTGGTTTAGGGTTTAGTGAATGATTTGTCCCAAATATAATGTTTTTAGTTTTTGAAATATTTAGGACTGACTTATTCCCTGGGCAAGTTGCTGCGGGGGGTGCAGAGCTGTTGGCCGGGGTTGGGGTAGCCAGGTAGAAAGCATGGCAGCCATAGACAAATGAAATTCTTACTTATCATGGATTGATCGGTGATGACAGTGGGCAGCTGGGAGGAGGTGCTCTTATTCTCCATGGACTTTACAGTGTCCCAGAAGGAGGTGCTCTTATTCTCCATGGACTTTACAGTGTCCCAGAAGGAGGTGCTCTTATTCTCCATGGACTTTACAGTGTCCCAGAAGGAGGTGCTCTTATTCTCCATGGACTTTACAGTGTCCCAGAAGGAGGTGCTCTTATTCTCCATGGACTTTACAGTGTCCCAGAAGGAGGTGCTCTTATTCTCCATGGACTTTACAGTGTCCCAGAAGGAGGTGCTCTTATTCTCCATGGACTTTACAGTGTCCCAGAAGGAGGTGCTCTTATTCTCCATGGACTTTACAGTGTCCCAGAAGGAGGTGCTCTTATTCTCCATGGACTTTACAGTGTCCCAGAAGGAGGTGCTCTTATTCTCCATGGACTTTACAGTGTCCCAGAAGGAGGTGCTCTTCTTCTCCATGGACCTTACAGTGTCCCCAGCACTTTTTGGAATTTGTGCTACAGGATGCAAATTTCTGTTTGAAAGCCTTTGATTTCCCAACTGACTGTGTATATTGCTTCCTGACTTCCCTGAAAAGTTGCATATCACGGGGGCTATTCGATGCTAATGCAGTACGCCACAGGCTTAGATTGTAGGATGGCCGGAGTGTTAAGCATATCCCAGTTTAGGTCACCTAACAGTACAAACTCTGCAGATAGATGGGGGGAAATCAATTCACACTGCTGGGGGCTGGGGGGGGGGGGGGTCTATAAGAAGCGGCAACATTGAGAGACTTATTTCTGGAAAGGTGGATTTGTAAAAATAGAAGCTCGAATAGTTTGGGCACAGACCTGGATATGCATGCATGAAACCAAGGCTTTTACGGTTACAGAAGGCAACACATGAGAGAGCCTGGGGAATAGGTGTGGTACTGGGGGCTACAGGGGTTAACCTCTACATCACCAGAGGAGGAGGAGGATGAGGGTACGGCTATAAGAACTGGTCGTCTAGTGCGTTGGGAACAGAGAATAAAAGGAGCAGATTTCTGGGTGTGGTAGGATAGATTCAGGGCATAATGTACAGACAAGGGTATGGTAGGATGTGAGTACAGTGGAGGTAACCCTAGGCATTGAGTGACGATGAGAGAGGTTGCATCTCTGGAGGCACCAGTTAAGCCAGGTGAGGTCTCCGTATGTGTGTGGGGACAAAATAGCTATCTAAAGAATGTTGAATGGGACTGGGGGTGAAATAAAACAATAAGAACTAACCGAAACAGCAGTAGACATATTGACATTAGAGGCATAAAGCAATTCCAGGTGTTGATTGGGAGAGCTACGACAACAACGGGTAAACAGCTAAGACAACAACGGGTAAACAGCTAAGACAACAACGGGTAAACAGCTAAGACAACAACGGGTAAACAGCTAAGACAACAACGGGTAAACAGCTAAGACAACAACGGGTAAACAGCTAAGACAACAACGGGTAAACAGCTAAGACAACAACGGGTAAAAAGCTGAGACAACAACGGGTAAACAGCTAAGACAACAACGGGTAAACAGCTAAGACAACAACGGGTAAACAGCTAAGACAACAACGGGTAAACAGCTAAGACAACAACGGGTAAACAGCTAAGACAACAACGGGTAAACAGCTACGACAACAATGGGTAAATGGCGATGAATGGGCAGAGAGGGTCAGTTAGGAGTGAGAGAGAGAGACAGAGAGAGAGAGAGAGAGAGAGAGACAACAATGACAAATGGTTTGATGAAGAATGCAAAAATCTAAGAAAGAAATTGAGAAACATGTCCAACCAAAAACATAGAGACCCGGAAAACCTGAGTCTACGCCTTCACTATGGTGAATCACTAAAACAATACAGAAATACACTACGGAAAAAGAAGGAACAGCATGTCAGAAATCAGCTCAATGTAATTGAAGAATCCATAGACTCTAACCACTTCTGGGAAAATTGGAAAACACTAAACAACAACACGAAGAATTATCTATCCAAAATGGAGATGTATGGGTAAACCACTTCTCCAATCTTTTTGGCTCTATAACAAAGAATAAAGAGCAAAAACATATACATGATCAAATACAGATCTTAGAATCAACTATTAAAGACTACCAGAACCCACTGGATTCTCCAATTACATTGAATGAGTTACAGGACAAAATAAAAACCCTCCAACCCAAAAAGGCCTGTGGTGTTGATGATATCCTCAATGAAATGATCAAATATACAGACAACAAATTCCAATTGGCTATACTAAAACTCTTTAACATCATCCTTAGCTCTGGCATCTTCCCCAATATTTGGAACCAAGGACTGATCACCCCAATCCACAAAAATGGAGACAATTTTGACCCCAATAACTACCGTGGAATATGCGTCAACAGTAACCTTGGGAAAATCCTCTGCATTATCATTAACAGGAGACTCGTACACTTCTTTTACCAAATTACTGTACAACAGACCATGTATTCACCCTGCACACCCTAATTGACAACCAAACAAACCAAAACAAAGGCAAAGTCTTCTCATGCTTTGTTGATTTCAAAAAAGCCTTCGACTCAATTTGGCATGAGGGTCTGCTATACAAACTGATGGAAAGTGGTGTTGGAGGTAAAACATACGACATCATAAAATCCATGTACACAAACAACAAGTGTGCGGTTAAAATTGGCAAAAAACACACAAATTTCTTCACACAGGGTCGTGGGGTTAGACAGGGATGCAGCTTAAGCCTCACCCTCTTCAACATATATATCAACGAACTGGCGCGGGCACTAGAAAAGTCTGCAGCACCCGGCCTCACCCTACTAGAATATGAAGTCAAATGTCTGCTGTTTGCTGATGATCTGGTGCTTCTGTCACCAACCAAGGAGGGCCTACAGCAGCACCTAGATCTTATGCACAGATTCTGTCAGACCTGGGCCCTGACAGTAAATCTCAGTAAGACAAAAATAATGGTGTTCCAAATACAAATTCCATCTAGACACCGTTGCCCTAGAGCACACAAAAAACTATACATACCTTGGCCTAAACATCAGCGCCACAGGTAACTTCCACAAAGCTGTGAACGATCTGAGAGACAAGGCAAGAAAGGCATTCTATGCCATCAAAAGGAACATAAATTTCAACATACCAATTAGGATTTGGCTAAAAATACTTGAATCAGTCATAGAGCCCATTGCCCTTTATGGTTGTGAGGTCTGGGGTCCGCTCACCAACCAA
Organism: Oncorhynchus masou masou; assembly: GCF_036934945.1. Taxonomy (NCBI): domain Eukaryota; kingdom Metazoa; phylum Chordata; class Actinopteri; order Salmoniformes; family Salmonidae; genus Oncorhynchus; species Oncorhynchus masou. The sequence goes on along the minus strand of NW_027002961.1, from coordinate 89,933 downwards.
GACTTCACAAAATGGGACAAACACCAAATTGAGACTCTGCACGCAGAATTCTGCAAAAAATATCCTCCGTGTACAACGTAGAACACCAAATAATGCATGCAGAGCAGAATTAGGCCGATACCCACTAATTATCAAAATCCAGAAAAGAGCTGTTAAATTCTATAACCACCTAAAAGGAAGCGATTCCCAAACCTTCCATAACAAAGCCATCACCTACAGAGAGATGAATCTGGAGAAGAGTCCCCTAAGCAAGCTGGTCCTGGGGCTCTGTTCACAAAGCAGAGCCCCATGACAGCAGCACAATTAGACCCAACCAAATCATGAGAAAACAAAAAGATATTTACTTGACACATTGGAAAAAATTAACAAAAAAACAGAGCAAACTAGAATGCTATTTGGCCCTACACAGAGAGTACACAGCGGCAGAATACCTGACCACTGTGACTGACCCAAAATTAAGGAAAGCTTTGACTATGTACAGACTCAGCGAGCAGAGCCTTGCTATTGAGAAAGGCCGACGTAGGCAGACATGGCTCTCAAGAGAAGACAGGCTATGTGCACACTGCCCACAAAATGAGGTGGAAACTGAGCTGCACTTCCTAAACTCCTGCCCAATGTATGACCATATTAGAGAGACATATTTCCCTCAGATTACACAGATCCACAAAGAATTCGAAAACAAATCCAATTTTGAAAAACTCCCATATCTACTGGGTGAAATTCCACAGTGTGCCATCACAGCAGCAAGATTTGTGACCTGTTGCCACGGGAAAAGGGCAACCAGTGAAGAACACTCACCATTGTAAATACAACACATATCTATGCTTATTTATTTTATCTTGTGTCCTTTACCATTTGTACATTGTAAAAACACTGTATATAGATATAATATGACATTTGTAATGTCTTTATTGTTTTGAAACTTCTGTATGTGTGATGTCTACTGTTAATTTTTATTGTTTATTTCACTTTATATATTATCTACCTTACTTGCTTTGGCAATGTTAACACATGTTACCCATGCCAATAAAGCCCCTTGAATTGAATTGAATTGAGAGAGAGAGAGAGAGAGAGAGAGAGAGAGAGAGAATTTTTTTTAAATGAATTCAAAATTGAAACATCTCAGCATTAAAAAAAAAAGTCATACCCACATCTGTTCTTGACTTTACTAAATAAGTATATTATTATTTAACACACATATATCGTTTGAATTTTGATATCGCAATTTGTGTTATAAGCAGTTTTCTGACAGAAATACATTCAGGTTAGATGTTTTGATACTTATAGCATCAGAGAGCAGATGATGAGGTTTAGGAGAGGATCCCACTGTGTGAGATGTTAGGGTGCAGAGAGAGCCACCAACACGTGAGACAGAAATGTCTCTTTTGGGAAGGTGACGAGGGCAAACAACTACAGCAAGGACAATATCTCACATTTCTCTCTTTGCCTTCTGTGCTTCTCAATTTAGAGAGAGAGAGAGAGAGAGATCACACTGCCATTTACTACTACTTATCATGGTGTTTGGTTGTTCTCATAGATAATAATGCTGTTTGGTTGTTCTCATAGATAATAATGGTGTTTGGTTGTTCTCATAGATAATAATGGTGTTTGGTTGTTCTCATAGATAATAATGGTGTTTGGTTGTTCTCATAGATAATAATGGTGTTTGGTTGTTCTCATTGATAATAATGGTGTTTGGTTATTCTCATTGATAATAATGGTGTTTGGTTGTTCTCATTGATAATAATGGTGTTTGGTTATTCTCATTGATAATAATGGTGTTTGGTTGTTCTCATAGATAATAATGGTGTTTGGTTGTTCTCATAGATAATAATGGTGTTTGGTTGTTCTCATAGATAATAATGGTGTTTGGTTGTTCTCATAGATAATACTGGTGTTTGGTTGTTCTCATAGATAATAATGGTGTTTGGTTGTTCTCATAGAAAATAATGGTGTTTGGTTGTTCTCATAGATAATAATGGTGTTTGGTTGTTCTCATAGATAATAATGGTGTTTGGTTGTTCTCATAGATAATAATGGTGTTTGGTTGTTCTCATAGATAATAATGGTGTTTGGTTGTTCTCATAGATAATAATGGTGTTTGGTTGTTCTCATTGATAATAATGGTGTTTGGTTATTCTCATAGATAATAATGGTGTTTGGTTGTTCTCATAGATAATAATGGTGTTTGGTTGTTCTCATAGATAATAATGGTGTTTGGTTGTTCTCATAGATAATAATGGTGTTTGGTTGTTCTCATTGATAATAATGGTGTTTGGTTATTCTCATAGATAATAATGGTGTTTGGTTGTTCTCATAGATAATAATGGTGTTTGGTTGTTCTCATAGATAATAATGGTGTTTGGTTGTTCTCATTGATAATAATGGTGTTTGGTTGTTCTCATAGATAATAATGGTGTTTGGTTATTCTCA
>NW_027002961.1:0-85000 GCF_036934945.1 Oncorhynchus masou masou | reverse complement strand
ACAGTCTACCCTGTAACATAGTCTACCCTGTAACATAATCTACCCTGTAACATATTCTACCCTGTAACACAGCCTACCCTGTAACATCGTCTACCCTGTAACATAGCCTGTAACATAGTCTACCCTGTAACATACCCTGTAACATAGTCTACCCTGTAACATATTCAACCCTGTAACATAGTTTACCCTGTAACATAGCCTTAACATATTCTACCATGTAACATAGCCTACCCTGTAACATAGTCTACCCTGTAACATAGTCTACCCTGTAAAATAACCTACCCTGTAACATATTCTACCCTGTAACATATTCTACCCTGTACCACAGCCTACCCTGTAACATAGCCTACCCTGTAACATAGTCTACCCTGTAACATAGTCTACCCTGTAACATAACCTACCCTGTAACATAGTCTAGCCTGTAACATAGCCTGTAACATAGCCTGTAACATAGTCTACCCTGTAACATAGCCTGTAACATAGTCTACCCTGTAACATATCATGGAACATACCCTGTAACATAGCCTGTAACATAGACTACGCTGTAACATAGCCTACCCTGTTCCATAGTCTACCCTGTAACATACCCTGTAACATAGCCTACCCTGTAACATAGCCTACCCTGTAACATAGGCTACCCTGTAACATACCCTACCCTGTAGCATAGTCTACCCTGTAACCTAGCCTACCCTTTAACAAAGCCTACCCTGTAACATAGTGTACCCTGTAACATAGTCTACCCTGTAACATAGTCTACCCTGTAACATAGGCTACCCTGTAACATAGCCTGTAACATAGTCTACCCTGTTACATCCGCTGTAACATAGTCTACCCTGAAACATAGTCTACCCTGTAACATAGTCTACCCTGTAACATAGCCTACCCTGTAACATACCCTGTAACATAGTCTAGCATGTATCATAGCCTACCCTGTAACATAGTCAACCCTGTAACATACCCTGTAACATAGCCTACCCTCTAACAAAGTCTACCCTGTAATATACCCTGTAACATAGTCTACCCTGTAACATTGTCTACCCTGTAATATACCCTACCCTGTAACATATTCTACCCTGTAGCATACCCTACCCTGTAACATAGCCTATCCTGTAACATAGTCTACCCTGTAACATACCCTACTCTGTAACATAGTCTACCTTGTAACCTAGGCTACCCTGTAACATAGCCTACCCTGTAACATAGAGTACCCTGTAACATAGTCTACCCTTTAACAAAGTCTACCTTGTAACAGAGTCTACTCTGTAACATAGTCTACCCTGTAACATAGCCTACCCTGTAACTTAGCCTACCCTGTAACATAATCTACCCTGTAACATAGTCTACCCTGTAACATAGCCTGTAACATAGTCTACCCTGTAAACATAGCCTGTAACATCGTCTACCCTGTAACATATACTACCCTGTAACAGACCCTGTAACACAGCCTGTAACATAGCCTACCCTTTAACAAAGTCTACCCTGTAACATAATCTAGCCTGTAACATAGAATGTAACATAGTCTCCCCTGTAACCCACCCAACCCTGTAACATAGGCTACCCTGTAACCTAGCCTATCCTGTAACATAGCCTACCCTGTAACATAGTGTACCCTGTAACATAGTCTACCCTGTAACAGAGTCTACCCTGTAACATACCCTGTTACATAGTCTACCATGTAACATAGCCTACCCTGAATCAAAGCCTACCCTGTATCATAGCCTAACCTGTAACATAGCCTACCCTGTAACATAGCCTACCCTGTAACATTGTCTGTCTATCTATCTATCTATCTATCTATCTATCTATCTATCTATCTATCTATCTATCTATCTATCTATCTATCGTTAAAGAGGTAGGGGCTCCCAAGTGGTGCAGCGGTCTAAGGCACTGCATCTCAGTGCTTGAGGCATCACTACAGACACCCTGGTTCGAATTCAGGCTGTATCATATGGCCCAGCACCGTCCGGGTTTGTCCGGTATAGGCCGACATAGCAAACGAGAATTTGTTCTTAACTGACTTGCCTAGTTAATTAAATAAAGGTTACATTTAAAACAAATGTTTATATATTCCACCAAGCAGATCAAATACTTCAGACAAGATTCACATTTAGTTAATCGGTGACATGGATGTTGGCTATTTCCAACCAGAGATCTACTGTTTGGTCATGTGTTTCCCTGTCGAGAGGACTAGCAGAGTAGACTGGACTAGCAGAGTAGACTGGACTAGCAGAGTAGACTGGACTAGCAGAGTAGACTGGACTAGAAGAGTAGACTGGACTAGCAGAGTAGACTGGACTAGCAGAGTAGACTGGAGTAGAAGAGTAGACTGGACTAGCAGAGTAGACTGGACTAGCAGAGTAGACTGGACTAGCAAATATATACACTCCCTTACTGTGTACTGTACAGTGTGTGTGTGTGTTTGTGGGGGGGGGGTGTAGATAGGACTGTTGCGGTGACCATATTAAATACCAAACCGGCGAGTCATGACCCCAGTCAAATAACACGTGACCATTTGGTCACGGTAATGAGGCTTCTCCAAGCTCTGATGCTGCTGATGGTCATTAGTAGCCTACCAAACTTGCTACCTGCCTGATTCTCATCACTCTATTGTTCCTCTAAATCACTCTAAATCACTCTGACATCAAAGCAAATGTAATCGAAAATCTAATCAAACACTTCACGAGAGCCCATGAGCTCATGTTACACAACATTTCTATAGGCAGGCTATGCAATTGCGCTAGAAAGTGATGACCTCTACTAAAAAGAGGAGGATCTCATTAGCTTTCTAAAGGCTAGGCCTACTATATCAATATATATTTTTTTAAATTTTCACCTAAAATGATATACCCAAATCTTACTGCCTGTAGCTCAGGACCGGAAGCAAGGATATGCATATTCTTGATACCATTTGAAAGGAAACACTTTGAAGTTTGCGGTAATGTGAAATTAATGTTGGAGAATAGAACACATTAGATCCAGTAAAAGATAACACAAACAAAGAAAACATGCATTTTCTATATTTTTTGGGGTTCAATCATCTTTGAAATGCAAGAGAAAGGCAATTCATTGCAATAAGATCCTAGGTGTAATTTAGATGTTGTCCACAAGATGGCAGCAGTGTATGTGCAAAGTTTCAGAGTGTTTCAGTGAATAATTACACAATATTTTGTATCAAGACTGCTAGGAGTTTGACATGGTCAAGTACATAACTATAGAGAACATACATAAATGCTATGGTAGTAAGAAATGTACGTTTCCACACTCCCAGGAATGTCCTACATGATGGATCGTTAGCTTCCCTACAGAAAAGACACTGACTTTCACACAACTAGATGGCCGGGCGGGGTGGGTTTGGGGCCAGAGACAGCTGTGGGATCAAACTGTAGAACCCAGTTCCTACATTTGAATATATATAAAACAACTGTCCCGAGGTTACGGAATTGTAAGAAAATCTTGTCTGCTAAATTAACTAGTGCTCGGCAGAGAGCATCGCAACTAGCTCTTAGGAAACTCTGCAGTATTTTGTATGTTTATGTACTATTTTCTTAACGTTATTAGCTCAGGAATTGTTTTGTTTCATTACATACCGCTAAGAACTATTGGATATTAGATCAGCGGTAACTCACCAGAACTACCAGCATTACAGCCAGGATTACGACTTCCCTGGATCCTTTGTTTTCTCTCCCCAGAACAACTTAAAGTTGATGAGTTCAAGGCTTTTCAGAGAGATACCAGGGATTGTAACATACTCTGCTTCACAGAAACATGGCTTTGAGGAAAAGACTCCCGAAATTCTATCAACATATTGATTGTTGTACTCGCACTACTCTCGTTATACTGCCTTCGAGAGTGCATATAAGCCCCTCCCCAGCCCTCCATTCGGCGAATCAGACCACGATTCCATCGTGCTCCTCTCCTCCTCTAGTTAGAAACTTAAACAGGAAGCACCCGTGGTAAGGACAATTCAATGCTGGTCTGATCAATCGGAATCCACGCTTCAAGATTGTTTTGAAAACACGGACTGGGATATGTTCAGAGTAGCTTCAGAAAATAATATTGAAAGGAAAGCAATTTTTTGTCCATTAAAATAACATAAAGTTGATCAGAAATACAGTGTAAACATTGTTAATGTTGTAAATGACTATTGTAGCTGGAAACGGCAGATTTTGTATGGAATATCTACACAGGTACAGAGGCCCATTATCAGCAACCATCACTTCTGTGTTCCAATGGCACGTTGTGTTAGCTAATTCAAGTTTATCATTTTAAAAGGCTAATTGATCATTAGAAAACCCCTTTTGCAATTATGTCAGCACAGCTGAAAACTGTTGTCCTGATTAAAGAAGCAATAAAACTGGCCTTCTTTAGACTAGTTGAGTACCTGGAGCATCAGCATTTGTGGGTTCGAATACAGGCTCAAAATGGCCAGAAACAAAGACTTTCTTCTGAAACCTGTCAGTCTATTCTTGTTCTGAGAAATGAAGGCTATTCCATGAGAGAAATTGCCAAGAAACTGAAGATCTCGTACAACGCTGTGTACTTCTCCTTTCACAGAACAGCGCAAACTGGCTCTAAACAGAATAGAAAGAGGAGTGGGAGGCCCCAGTGCACAACTGAGCAAGAGGACAAGTACATTAGAGTGTCTAGTTAGATGAAAACAGACACCTCACAAGTCCTCAACTGACAGCTTCATTAAATAGTACCTGCAAAACACCAGTCTCAATGTCAACAGCGAAGAGACGACTCCGGGATGATGGCCTTCTAGGCAGAGTTGAAAAAAAAAAGCCACATCTCAGACTGGCCAATAAAAATAAAAGATTAAGATGGGCAAAAGAGCAGACACTGGACAGAGGAAGACTGTAAAAAAAGTTTTGGTGGTGGTAAAGGAGGAGATTTGAGGGGCTTCAGTTGAAATCTCTTCAGATTGCCTCAACAAATTGACAACTAGAATGACAAAGGTCTGCAAGGCTGTAATTGCTGCAAATGGAGGATTCTTTGAGGAAAGCAAAGTTTGAAGGACACAATTATTATTTCAACTAAAAATCATTATTTATAACCTTGTCAACGTCTTGACTATATTTCCTATTCATTTTGCAACTCATTTCATGTATGTTATCATGAAAGAAAAGGACATTTCTAAGTGACCCCAAACTATTGAATGGTAGTGTATTTACCAATACTGTCACGTGTCCCTCTCCGGCCTCGAGGTCACCAGTCTGCTCGTCATGACCTGTCACCATCGTAACGCGTAATTAGGAGACCGATACTGTCACATGTGCTCCCTCTCCGGCCTCTAGGTCACCAGTCTGCTCGTCATGACCTGTCACCATCGTAACGCGTAATTAGGAGACCGATACTGTCACGTGTCCCTCTCCGGCCTCTAGGTCACCAGTCTGCTCGTCATGACCTGTCACCATCGTAACGCGTAATTAGGAGACCGATACTGTCACATGTGCTCCCTCTCCGGCCTCTAGGTCACCAGTCTGCTCGTCATGACCTGTCACCATCGTAACGCGTAATTAGGAGACCGATACTGTCACGTGTCCCTCTCCGGCCTCTAGGTCACCAGTCTGCTCGTCATGAACTGTCACCATCGTAACGCGTAATTACGTATTAGGAGATTCACCTGGACTCCATCACCTCCTTGATAATACAGTGCCACCAACTCCACCCCCTCCCTGCTCCTTCTCCTTGGCCTAACGCGTGTAAGACATTTAAGTGTGTTAACCCCCGCAAGGCTGCAGAGCCAGATGGCTGGTGTGGTTACCGATATACTCAATCTCTCCCTCTCCCAGTCCCCACATACTTCAAGATGGCAACCACTATCCCTGTACCTAAGAAGGCAAAGGTAACGGAACTAAATGACTATCGCACCGTAGCACTCACCTGCCATCATGAAGTGCTTTGAGACACTAGTCAAGGATCATCTCCAACCTTACCTTTCTTTGCTTACCCCACCAATAGGTCCACAGACGATGCAATCACCACAACACTGCACACTGCCTTGTCCCATCTGGACAAGAGGCATACCTACGTAAGAATGCTGTTCATGAACTACCGCTCAGCCTTCAACACCTATAGCTCCTCATCAAACTCAAGGCCCTGGGTCTGAACCCTGTCCTGTGCAACTGGGTCCGGGACTTCCTGACTAGCCGCCCCCAGGTGGTGAAGGTAGGAAACAACACCTCCTCTTCGCTGATCCTCAACGCTGGGGCCCCACAAGGGTGCGTGTTCAGCCCCCTCCTGTACTCCCTGTTCACCCGTGACAGCGTGGCCAAACACGCCTCCAACTCCATCATCAAGTTTACAGACGACACCACAGTGGTAGTCTACAGAAGGAGCACCCCCCTATCCACATCGATGGGACCGCAGTGGAGAAGATGGAAAGCTTCCTCGGTGTACACATCACTGACAAACTGAAATGGTCCACCCACACAGACAGTGTGGTATAGAAGGTACAACAAGGCTAAAGAAATGAGTCTTAACAGCTAAAACTCTCACAACATTTTACAGATGCACAATTGAGAGCATCCTGTCAGGCTGTATCACCACCTGGTACGGCAAACTGCACCGCCCACAACTGCAAAGCCCTCCAGAGGGTGGTACGGTCTGCCCAATGCATTAACAGGGACAAACTACCTGCCCTCCAGGACACCTATAGCACCCGATGACATAGGAAGGCCAAAAAGATCAGCAAGGACATCAACCACCTTAGCCACTGCCTGTTCACCCCGACATCATCCAGAAGACGACAAAATGAGGTTAGGACCAGGGGAGGACTATAGGAGACATACTGAGGTTAGGACCAGGGGAGGACAGTAGGAGACACACTGAGGTTAGGACCAGGGGAGGACGGTAGGAGACATACTGGGGTTAGGACCAGGGGAGGACAGTAGGAGACATACTGGGGTTAGGACCAGGGGAGGACAGTAGGAGACACACTGAGGTTAGGACCAGGGGAGGACAGTAGGAGACATACTGGGGTTAGGACCAGGGGAGGACAGTAGGAGACATACTGGGGTTAGGACCAGGGGAGGACTATAGGAGACATACTGAGGTTAGGACCAGGGGAGGACAGTAGGAGACACACTGAGGTTAGGACCAGGGGAGGACGGTAGGAGACATACTGGGGTTAGGACCAGGGGAGGACAGTAGGAGACATACTGGGGTTAGGACCAGGGGAGGACAGTAGGAGACATACTGGGGTTAGGACCAGGGGAGGACAGTAGGAGACATACTGGGGTTAGGACCAGGGGGAGGGCAGTAGGAGACATACTGGGGTTAGGACCAGGGGAGGACAGTAGGAGACACACTGGGGTTAGGACCAGGGGAGGACAGTAGGAGACATACTGGGGTTAGGACCAGGGGAGGACAGTAGGAGACATACTGGGGTTAGGACCAGGGGAGGACAGTAGGAGATATACTGGGGTTAGGACCAGGGGAGGACAGTAGGAGACATACTGGGGTTAGGACCAGGGGAGGACAGTAGGAGACATACTGGGGTTAGGACCAGGGGAGGACAGTAGGAGACATACTGAGGTTAGGACCAGGGGAGGACAGTAGGAGACATACTGGGGTTAGGACCAGGGGAGGACAGTAGGAGACATACTGGGGTTAGGACCAGGGGAGGACAGTAGGAGACATACTGGGGTTAGGACCAGGGGAGGACAGTAGGAGACATACTGGGGTTAGGACCAGGGGAGGACAGCAGGAGACATACTGGGGTTAGGACCAGGGGAGGACAGTAGGAGACATACTGGGGTTAGGACCAGGGGAGGACAGCAGGAGACATACTGGGGTTAGGACCAGGGGAGGACAGTAGGAGACATACTGGGGTTAGGACCAGGGGAGGACAGTAGGAGACATACTGGGGTTAGGACCAGGGGAGGACAGTAGGAGACATACTGGGGTTAGGACCAGGGGAGGACAGTAGGAGACATACTGGGGTTAGGACCAGGGGAGGACAGTAGGAGACATACTGGGGTTAGGACCAGGGGAGGACAGTAGGAGACACACTGAGGTTAGGACCAGGGGAGGACAGTAGGAGACATACTGGGGTTAGGACCAGGGGAGGACAGTAGGAGACATACTGGGGTTAGGACCAGGGGAGGACAGTAGGAGACACACTGGGGTTAGGACCAGGGGAGGACAGTAGGAGACATACTGGGGTTAGGACCAGGGGAGGACAGTAGGAGACACACTGGGGTTAGGACCAGGGGAGGACAGTAGGAGACATACTGGGGTTAGGACCAGGGGAGGACAGTAGGAGACATACTGGGGTTAGGACCAGGGGAGGACAGTAGGAGACATACTGGGGTTAGGACCAGGGGAGGACAGTAGGAGACATACTGGGGTTAGGACCAGGGGAGGACAGTAGGAGACATACTGGGGTTAGGACCAGGGGAGGACAGTAGGAGACACACTGAGGTTAGGACCAGGGGAGGACAGTAGGAGACATACTGGGGTTAGGACCAGGGGAGGACAGTAGGAGACATACTGGGGTTAGGACCAGTGGAGGACTATAGGAGACATACTGGGGTTAGGACCAGGGGAGGACAGTAGGAGACACACTGGGGTTAGGACCAGGGGAGGACAGTAGGAGACATACTGGGGTTAGGACCAGGGGAGGACAGTAGGAGACACACTGGGGTTAGGACCAGGGGAGGACAGTAGGAGACACACTGGGGTTAGGACCAGGGGAGGACAGTAGGAGACATACTGGGGTTAGGACCAGGGGAGGACAGTAGGAGACATACTGGGGTTAGGACCAGGGGAGGACAGTAGGAGACATACTGAGGTTAGGACCAGGGGAGGACGGTAGGAGACATACTGGGGTTAGGACCAGGGGAGGACAGTAGGAGACATACTGGGGTTAGGACCAGGGGAGGACAGCAGGAGACATACTGGGGTTAGGACCAGGGGAGGACAGTAGGAGACATACTGGGGTTAGGACCAGGGGAGGACAGTAGGAGACATACTGGGGTTAGGACCAGGGGAGGACAGTAGGAGACATACTGGGGTTAGGACCAGGGGAGGACAGTAGGAGACATACTGGGGTTAGGACCAGGGGAGGACAGTAGGAGACATACTGGGGTTAGGACCAGGGGAGGACAGTAGGAGACATACTGGGGTTAGGACCAGGGGAGGACAGTAGGAGACATACTGGGGTTAGGACCAGGGGAGGACAGTAGGAGACATACTGGGGTTAGGACCAGGGGAGGACAGTAGGAGACATACTGGGGTTAGGACCAGGGGAGGACAGTAGGAGACATACTGGGGTTAGGACCAGGGGAGGACAGTAGGAGACACACTGAGGTTAGGACCAGGGGAGGACAGTAGGAGACACACTGAGGTTAGGACCAGGGGAGGACAGTAGGAGACACACTGAGGTTAGGACCAGGGGAGGACAGTAGGAGACATACTGGGGTTAGGACCAGGGGAGGACAGTAGGAGACATACTGGGGTTAGGACCAGGGGAGGACAGTAGGAGACATACTGGGGTTAGGACCAGGGGAGGACAGTAGGAGACACACTGGGGTTAGGACCAGGGGAGGACAGTAGGAGACATACTGGGGTTAGGACCAGGGGAGGACAGTAGGAGACATACTGGGGTTAGGACCAGGGGAGGACAGTAGGAGACATACTGGGGTTAGGACCAGGGGAGGACAGTAGGAGACATACTGGGGTTAGGACCAGGGGAGGACAGTAGGAGACATACTGGGGTTAGGACCAGGGGAGGACAGTAGGAGACATACTGGGGTTAGGACCAGGGGAGGACAGTAGGAGACATACTGGGGTTAGGACCAGGGGAGGACAGTAGGAGACATACTGGGGTTAGGACCAGGGGAGGACAGTAGGAGACATACTGGGGTTAGGACCAGGGGAGGGGTACTTCCCTAATGGCACCATATTCCCTTAGTGTAGTCAGAGCCCTGGTGAAAAGCCCTAAATAGGGAACAGGGTGTCATCTGAGAGACAGAGCAGCGATATAAACAACGACAGAGTATGACCTGGAGGGAGAAAAGACTCCGGGTGGTAATCAGGATGTAATTTTACGGTCTGGAGACGGCAGGAAGGTAGTGGAACATAGAGCCGTCCTGAGTCCCAAATTACATCCAATTCCCTACATAGTGCATTACTTTTGACCAGGGCACTGACCACACTAAGGGAATAGGGTGCCGTTTGGGAAGCACACCTACTGTTTGAGGAGATGGCAGGGATGATTGTGGAGCATAGAATCACAGATTGACAGGGGTGATTGTGGAGCGTAGAATCACAGATTGAGATAGAAAAAAAAGCCTTTGAGTGTCGGCTATTGTGTGAGTGTGTGTGCGTGGGTCGACCCATTGTGACTGGCCTACAGATCAGAGACAGAGAAAGAGAGAGGAAGATGGATGGACAGATAGACAGAAGGATAAATGGCCCTACTGGGTGGTGGATAGATTGATGATGTGTAAGAACAGACAGATAGTGTTTAAAGGTGCTCATTGATGATGTGTAGGAACAGATAGCGAATGAAGGTGCTTTACTTAACAAAGACCTGTTACTCAAATCAAATCTAATCCAAGTGTATTGGTCGCAGTACACAGTACACATTAGATAGTTTAGCAGATGCTATAGCGGGTGCAGCGAACTGATTGTGTTACTAGTACACAGTACACAGTACACAGTACTGATTGTGTTACTAGTACACAGTACACAGTACACAGTACACAGTACTGATTGTGTTACTAGTACACAGTACACAGTGCACAGTACTGATTGTGTTACTAGTACACAGTACACAGTACACAGTACTGATTGTGTTACTAGTACACAGTACACAGTATACAGTACACAGTACACAGTACTGATTGTGTTACTAGTACACAGTACACAGTACACAGTACACAGTACTGTTTGTGTTACTAGCTCCTAACAATGCAGTAAAATCTCAGACAAGTAAACAAATAATATATATGTATATACAGTGAGGAGAAGTATTTGACACACTGCCGATTGTGCAGGTTTTCCTACTTACAAAGCATGTAGAGGTCTGTAATTTTTTTAAATCATAGGTACACTTCAACTGTGAGAGACAGAATCTAAAAAAATAATCCAGAAAATCACATTGTATGATTTTTAAGTCATTAATTTGCAAAGATGCCATCAAGGCAAAAGGTGGAGACTTTGAAGAATCAGCTTTCAATCCATTTCACCCACTTTAAAAAAATATATATATATATTATACTGTTTTTATTATTATATCATTTTTTCAATAAATAAATGTAATAATAACCCCCCCTCCCCCCAAAATGTTTGATTCTATTTTATTACAATTAATTAATAATTTAGGACATAATTTAGATGTGACAAGTCAATGAGACATTAACAGACATTCAGAGACACGACTTCTAATAATTTTGTTAAAAGTTTATAAAATTGCAACAGTATAATGTAAAAAACTACAAAATAAGGAGTTTCCCATTTACATTTCTGAATAGAATATTTAGCTAAGAGAATAATAATGTTAATAAAAAAATACTTATGATCGAAATGACAAGGATAAGCAATTAACATCATCAAAGGTAAACATAGGTAATTTTGGAGATTTTATACACAACCCTGAATTTCAATCCATAGTTTCCTACACTGGTGACATGAAAAAAGAAATGGCTTCTGAATCAGAGGAACAAAGGGTTCTTAATAAGGTCAAGTAAAGGAAGTGGAAGTCCAAGTAAAGGAAGTAGAATTGCTTTTGCAAAGCTTCATATATTCTCTCTGAGTACTATTAACCTGAAATGACCTCATCAAATGGCAGAAACTCCCCAGTGTTGTCTAGCACATCACATACAAAATGATCCTTTTGAAAATGGATTTCCTATTCATTTTAACAACTCTATTATTCCAAATCAATGTTTTATTTGGGGGGGGGGGGGGGGCTTGAATATCATTTTCGGGAAAAATTTAATTTGCTGATAGAACTTTTACGGGTAACTTTGGAGGCTCAACGTCATTAGGAATTCATGTCCATCAGGTGTATTAAACATCCCGTTAGGAATATGACACCGTATAGAGGATTAGACCAACATCATTTCAACCATTTCATTCGAAAAGCACCCACTAATGACTTCAAACCAATAGCTTGTAAACCTCCACGGTCATAGTCTTTCACTAATTGAGATTTCCAAATATAAGGTGTTTTATTCCTCCAAATAAATCTAAATATAACAGAAATTACTTTTTGGATGTTATTATAACAAAGAAAATGGGACTGACTTATTCTAGATAAACCATCAGTTTTTGGACAAAAGAATATGCTGAGATATACCCAATGCTGAGATATCACGTTGCAGCCACGGACTCATGGAATTAATTATACTATCAATGTTTAAAGATTGTCTATCTCAAATGTTTTTTAGTGATAACAATCCCTAAATATTGTACTTATTTTTTTGGAGGCAACGTTTCGACCTCAGCTGAGATGTTATATTGCGATACCATCATTTTTTTTTCAATTCACAACAAAATAGAAGATTTGCATTTAGAGGCAACTTAATGTTAACTAGCTTGCTAGCCTAGCTGGTCTAGCTGGGTAAATTAGATAGCTAGCTGACATTACAGTCCTTTATTGAACCCTGAAAGACTTCAGCTAAATCATATACACACTGTCAATCAATTCCGCCTATGCCATGGAAGTCACTGCTAGACTGGATGCTTTAATAGCTAACCAGTCTAATAGAGATCAATACAATTAGTGGGATGGGTTGATAGCGTATTGTTCTGTATTTTGTTATAGGTGGTACAGAATCTGATTCCACCAACATGTTCTTCCAACCCCCTAAGCTCTGCACAACGTGAAGGCAAGTTGGCCAAAATATTTACAAGCTGATGGCTAACAATTTACAGTAACATGGTATAAACATGAGTTGGGTTTGTTTGGTGTAAGGGGCTTACAGGTGGTTGGAGGTAGCCTGAGGTACCGCAGAGAACCTCCCAGACTATGTCATCAAACCCATCTTTTGACCTCTTTGTTGAACTCAGGTTATCTGGAGCCAGCAGTGGCCTGCTGAAAACTCCCCCAAAGCATTGTGGGTACACACGCAGGAGGGAGGGGACACCTTGTGGTTACGGAACACAACAAGATGGTGGGACAGAAACCAGCAAAGGGACGCTGAAAGGTATGAAGACGACAAACAGTAAAACGACCACCTCACTCTTCTCTCTGAACACAATACAAAGACACGTCTATAAACAGCCCCTTCTACTATTTACAAGAATGATCTGACAAAGTCCATGGGCTGGGGGGGGTTACAGACAGCACTTTGAGACGAGGAAGTTTTTTTGGGGGGGGTGCTCAGACAGTAAATGTATTGTTGCGTATGACAGTGATTTCGATTCCATTTCCTCTCAGTCTCCCAATGCACAACAATTCCTAAGAGGTGTCACACTTTCTGTAGTCCCCCCCCCAGTCTATTCACTTAGACTGACATTTCTTCTCAAAAGCAATTCCCAATAACCCCTCATTGTGCCAGAGAGACAGAGACGGTCCAATTCGGTAGACAAAAGGCATGTTGCCCTACGTCCCTTCCACATGAAGTGTAAAACACCACGAGGAGATGTACTTCTGAACAGTTGGTGGTTAAGAAGCACTACTTTATCCAGCAGGCCGTTCGCCCACAAAGCACAAAGAGTCTCAGCTTCACATGACCACCATTGACAGTGTAGCCACAATGACTGCGTTTACACATGCAGCCTAATTGTGATATATTCATTTTTTTTCACTCATTGGTCTTTTGACCAATCAGATCAGTTTTGAAAAATATCTGATGTGATTCAGACCAAATGTTGGAAGAAAATATCAGAATTGGGCTAACTGTGTAAATGCAGCCAGTGTGGCTCAGCATATGTCAGCCCAGCATGCTCAGTTCATTGGATCTGATTGGCTAGAAGCATGTCAGACCAGTCTGCTCAGTTCATTGGATCTGATTGGCTAGAAGCATGTCAGACCAGTCTGCTCAGTTCATTGGATCTGATTGGCTAGAAGCATGTCAGCCCAGTCTGCTCAGTTCATTGGATCTGATTGGCTATAAGCATGTCAGCCCAGTCTGCTCAGTTCATTGGATCTGATTGGCTATAAGCATGTCAGCCCAGTCTGCTCAGTTCATTGGATCTGATTGGCTATAAGCATGTCAGCCCAGCCTGCTCAGTTCAATGGATCTGATTGGCTATAAGCATGTCAGCCCAGCCTGCTCAGTTCAATGGATCTGATTGGCTAGAAGCATGTCAGCCCAGCCTGCTCAGTTCAATGGATCTGATTGGCTATAAGCATGTCAGCCCAGCCTGCTCAGTTCAATGGATCTGATTGGCTAGAAGCATGTCAGCCCAGCCTGCTCAGTTCAATGGATCTGATTGGCTATAAGCATGTCAGCCCAGTCTGCTCAGTTCAATGGATCTGATTGGCTATAAGCATGTCAGCCCAGTCTGCTCAGTTCATTGGATCTGATTGGCTATAAGCATGTCAGCCCAGTCTGCTCAGTTCAATGGATCTGATTGGCTATAAGCATGTCAGCCCAGTCTGCTCAGTTCAATGGATCTGATTGGCTATAAGCATGTCAGCCCAGTCTGCTCAGTTCATTGGATCTGATTGGCTATAAGCATGTCAGCCCAGTCTGCTCAGTTCAATGGATCTGATTGGCTATAAGCATGTCAGCCCAGTCTGCTCAGTTCATTGGATCTGATTGGCTATAAGCATGTCAGCCCAGTCTGCTCAGTTCATTGGATCTGATTGGCTATAAGCATGTCAGCCCAGTCTGCTCAGTTCATTGGATCTGATTGGCTATAAGCATGTCAGCCCAGTCTGCTCAGTTCATTGGATCTGATTGGCTATAAGCATGTCAGCCCAGTCTGCTCAGTTCATTGGATCTGATTGGCTATAAGCATGTCAGCCCAGTCTGCTCAGTTCATTGAATCTGATTGGCTATAAGCATGTCAGCCCAGTCTGCTCAGTTCATTGGATCTGATTGGCTATAAGCATGTCAGCCCAGTCTGCTCAGTTCATTGGATCTGATTGGCTATAAGTATGTCAGACCAGCTTGCTCAGTTCAATGATCTGATTGTTCATTGTTCGAAAATATGAAGAGAAAAATAACAATACATATCTCCGGAAAAATTCTTTATGTCCATTACGTCACTCTTCCTATCAGCAGAGACATGTAGTCCTCATTATATCCTGTTGTAGTCCTATCAGCAGAGAGACATGTAGTCCTCATTATATCCTGTTATAGTCCTATCAGCAGAGAGACATGTAGTCCTCATTATGTCCTGTTATAGTCCTATCAGCAGAGAGACATGTAGTCCCCATTATATCCTGTTATAGTCCTATCAGCAGAGAGACATGTAGTCCTCATTATATCCTGTTGTAGTCCTATCAGCAGAGACATGTAGTCCTCATTATATCCTGTTATAGTCCTATCAGCAGAGAGACATGTAGTCCTCATTATGTCCTGTTATAGTCCTATCAGCAGAGACATGTAGTCCTCATTATATCCTGTTGTAGTCCTATCAGCAGAGAGACATGTAGTCCTCATTATATCCTGTTGTAGTCCTATCAGCAGAGACATGTAGTCCTCATTATATCCTGTTATAGGCCTATCAGCAGAGACATGTAGTCCTCATTATATCCTGTTATAGTCCTATCAGCAGAGACATGTAGTCCTCATTATATCCTGTTATAGTCCTATCAGCAGAGACATGTAGTCCTCATTATATCCTGTTATAGTCCTATCAGCAGAGAGACATGTAGTCCTCATTATATCCTGTTATAGTCCTATCAGCAGAGACATGTAGTCCTCATTATATCCTGTTATAGTCCTATCAGCAGAGAGACATGTCGTCCTCATTATGTCCTGTTATAGTCCTATCAGCAGAGACATGTAGTCCTCATTATATCCTGTTATAGTCCTATCAGCAGAGACATGTAGTCCTCATTATATCCTGTTATAGTCCTATCAGCAGAGACATGTAGTCCTCATTATATCCTATTAGAGTCCTATCAGCAGAGACATGTAGTCCTCATTATATCCTGTTATAGGCCTATCAGCAGAGACATGTAGTCCTCATTATATCCTGTTATAGTCATATCAGCAGAGAGACATGTAGTCCTCATTATATCCTGTTATAGTCCTATCAGCAGAGACATGTAGTCCTCATTATATCCTGTTGTAGTCCTATCAGCAGAGACATGTAGTCCTCATTATATCCTGTTGTAGTCCTATCAGCAGAGACATGTAGTCCTCATTATATCCTGTTATAGTCCTATCAGCAGAGACATGTAGTCCTCATTATATCCTGTTATAGTCCTATCAGCAGAGACATGTAGTCCTCATTATATCCTGTTGTAGTCCTATCAGCAGAGAGACATGTAGTCCTCATTATATCCTGTTATAGTCCTATCAGCAGAGACATGTAGTCCTCATTATATCCTGTTATAGTCCTATCAGCAGAGAGACATGTCGTCCTCATTATGTCCTGTTATAGTCCTATCAGCAGAGACATGTAGTCCTCATTATATCCTGTTATAGTCCTATCAGCAGAGACATGTAGTCCTCATTATATCCTGTTATAGTCCTATCAGCAGAGACATGTAGTCCTCATTATATCCTATTAGAGTCCTATCAGCAGAGACATGTAGTCCTCATTATATCCTGTTATAGGCCTATCAGCAGAGACATGTAGTCCTCATTATATCCTGTTATAGTCATATCAGCAGAGAGACATGTAGTCCTCATTATATCCTGTTATAGTCCTATCAGCAGAGACATGTAGTCCTCATTATATCCTGTTGTAGTCCTATCAGCAGAGACATGTAGTCCTCATTATATCCTGTTGTAGTCCTATCAGCAGAGACATGTAGTCCTCATTATATCCTGTTATAGTCCTATCAGCAGAGACATGTAGTCCTCATTATATCCTGTTATAGTCCTATCAGCAGAGACATGTAGTCCTCATTATATCCTGTTGTAGTCCTATCAGCAGAGACATGTAGTCCTCATTATATCCTGTTGTAGTCCTATCAGCAGAGACATGTAGTCCTCATTATATCCTGTTGTAGTCCTATCAGCAGAGAGACATGTAGTCCTCATTATATCCTGTTGTAGTCCTATCAGCAGAGAGACATGTCGTCCTCATTATATCCTGTTGTAGTCCTATCAGCAGAGACATGTAGACCTCATTATATCCTGTTGTAGTCCTATCAGCAGAGAGACATGTAGTCCTCATTATGTCCTGTTATAGTCCTATCAGCAGAGACGTGTAGTCCTCATTATATCCTGTTATAGTCCTATCAGCAGAGACATGTAGTCCTCATTATATCCTGTTGTAGTCCTATCAGCAGAGAGACATGTAGTCCTCATTATATCCTGTTGTAGTCCTATCAGCAGAGACATGTAGTCCTCATTATATCCTGTTATAGTCCTATCAGCAGAGACATGTAGTCCTCATTATATCCTGTTATAGTCCTATCAGCAGAGAGACATGTAGTCCTCATTATATCCTGTTACAGTCCTATCAGTAGAGACATGTTGTCCTCATTATATCCTGTTACAGTCCTATCAGCAGAGAGACATGTAGTCCTCATTATATCCTGTTACAGTCCTATCAGTAGAGACATGTTGTCCTCATTATATCCTGTTACAGTCCTATCAGCAGAGAGACATGTAGTCCTCATTATATCCTGTTATAGTCCTATCAGCAGAGACATGTAGTCCTCATTATATCCTGTTGTAGTCCTATCAGCAGAGACATGTAGTCCTCATTATATCCTGTTGTAGTCCTATCAGCAGAGACATGTAGTCCTCATTATATCCTGTTATAGTCCTATCAGCAGAGACATGTAGTCCTCATTATATCCTGTTATAGTCCTATCAGCAGAGACATGTAGTCCTCATTATATCCTGTTGTAGTCCTATCAGCAGAGACATGTAGTCCTCATTATATCCTGTTGTAGTCCTATCAGCAGAGACATGTAGTCCTCATTATATCCTGTTGTAGTCCTATCAGCAGAGAGACATGTAGTCCTCATTATATCCTGTTGTAGTCCTATCAGCAGAGAGACATGTCGTCCTCATTATATCCTGTTGTAGTCCTATCAGCAGAGACATGTAGACCTCATTATATCCTGTTGTAGTCCTATCAGCAGAGAGACATGTAGTCCTCATTATGTCCTGTTATAGTCCTATCAGCAGAGACGTGTAGTCCTCATTATATCCTGTTATAGTCCTATCAGCAGAGACATGTAGTCCTCATTATATCCTGTTGTAGTCCTATCAGCAGAGAGACATGTAGTCCTCATTATATCCTGTTGTAGTCCTATCAGCAGAGACATGTAGTCCTCATTATATCCTGTTATAGTCCTATCAGCAGAGACATGTAGTCCTCATTATATCCTGTTATAGTCCTATCAGCAGAGAGACATGTAGTCCTCATTATATCCTGTTACAGTCCTATCAGTAGAGACATGTTGTCCTCATTATATCCTGTTACAGTCCTATCAGCAGAGAGACATGTAGTCCTCATTATATCCTGTTATAGTCCTATCAGCAGAGAAACATGTAGTTCTCATTATATCCTGTTATAGTCCTATCAGCAGAGACATGTAGTCCTCATTATATCCTGTTATAGTCCTATCAGCAGAGACATGTAGTCCTCATTATATCCTGTTGTAGTCCTATCAGCAGAGACATGTAGTCCTCATTATATCCTGTTATAGTCCTATCAGCAGAGACATGTAGTCCTCATTATATCCTGTTGTAGTCCTATCAGCAGAGAGACATGTAGTCCTCATTATATCCTGTTATAGTCCTATCAGCAGAGACATGTAGTCCTCATTATATCCTGTTGTAGTTCTATCAGCAGAGACATGTAGTCCTCATTATATCCTGTTATAGTCCTATCAGCAGAGACATGTAGTCCTCATTATATCCTGTTATAGTCCCACAAAAAAGGAAGGAAAAAGGAAAATAGATTCTAACAGCCGCTAATGACTGCCAGTAAAATGTGTCTTAGGCATCACACTACACATAAAGGAAAACCTACATGTATTAAATTACAATCCACCCTGACACAGCCATGGCACGATAGCCAAGAATACATGCAGTACTGACATCCCAGAGCGAGTAAACCTATAAAACCACTCCGCTCTCCACCCACACATTTAGTTTTTATTCTAGGGTCGTTGCTCTATCCCCTCGGCTGTTTTACACCCATACCAATATCATTAGGATCAACAATATAAAACGTAGCGTAAATAGCTTATATAGAAATATATAATCTACCTCTCGCTTAGAGAAGTGCTTCCATAAGCCAGTTATTGTGTTGATTCTACCGTTAACTTTAAACCGTTTATCTCAGTGTTAACCAGCCTGCCACATACTAATAGAGACCAGAACCATGTTGACACATACCCAATCCATTTACCCGTGTGTATGAGAACAATATTTACATAAAAAAACAAATGTAATGACAAATTCTTGAAGGATGGTAATAGGTCTAGTCCAGTAGAGAACCTAGACAGGGTTACATTCTATAATCCTTTATCCTAGCTCTACATTAGATCCATTCATATTTATTCATTTGTTAAATATATTAGCCAAAAAGGGCTCCGCTACAAAACCGCTTTAAAGTGATAATATACCCGATCTCTACAATTATCATAACAAAACAAAAAACCATGGTGTTTCTAATGTACTACCGGTGCAATCTTCTAATGAAATAAATAAACTATCCAAAAGGTCAACCCATCTTCACCTTCCCTCAACAATCAAAACCTCATTTTAAGTCCATATAGTTCAAAGTTCCATATCGCCTAAATAAAAAAAGATAAGTTCATCGTACCCGTTTTGTATAAATAAGTCCAACCTCCTTTTAAGTCCACATACTGCATGAATAAAAATTAATACAAAAATTATCCATTTTTTTTATTAATTCATAATTGTACTGTGTAATGCGGAGAAAATGTATATCGGGGAACTTCAGCAGGAGGTAGCTGTCACTCACAACCACGTTGTCTTCGAGGTAGCTGTCACTCACAACCACGTTGTCTTCGAGGTAGCTATCACCCACAACAACGTTGTCTTCGAGGTAGCTATCACCCACAACAACGTTGTCTTCGAGGTAGCTGTCACTCACAACCACGTTGTCTTCGAGGTAGCTATCACCCACAACAACGTTGTCTTTGAGGTAGCTATAACTCACAACCACGTTGTCTTCGAGGTAGCTATCACTCACAACCATGTTGTCTTCGAGGTAGCTATCACCCACAACAACGTTGTCTTCGAGGTAGCTATCACCAACAACCACGTTGTCTTCGAGGTAGCTATCACTCACAACCACGTTGTCTTCGAGGTAGCTATCACTCACAACCACGTTGTCTTCGAGGTAGCTTTCACTCACAACCACGTTGTCTTCGAGGTAGCTATCACACACAACCACGTTGTCTTCGAGGTAGCTGTCACTCACAACCACGTTGTCTTCGAGGTAGCTATCACTCACAACCACGTTGTCTTCGAGGTAGCTATCACTCACAACCATGTTGTCTTCGAGGTAGCTTTCACTCACAACCACGTTGTCTTCGAGGTAGCTATCACACACAACCACGTTGTCTTCGAGGTAGCTGTCACTCACAACCACGTTTTCTTCGAGGTAGCTATCACTCACAACCACGTTGTCTTCGAGGTAGCTATCACTCACAACCACGTTGTCTTCGAGGTAGCTATCACTCACAACCACATTGTCTTCGAGGTAGCTATCACTCACAACCACGTTGTCTTCGAGGCCTTGAATATTTGGTTGATTACGTACAATTTATTGACCACTAGACTAACGTTCTGCTTCTCTGCTCGGAGCCTTTTGAAAGTGGGTTACAGGGCACGTCGTCCCTCCACTATTTCATCGATTATTAATTAATAGAGAAGGGGATGTTCTTCAGTTCCCTACCCTGTTGTAGCAAGGCAATCTTCATTTTGCAGTGTTTTAGCATAACTACTATTGGACAGGGCTTTCCTTCCCCTCTGCCCCCGAAACTGTGAGCACTTTTGAAAACCATCATCTTGAGATTACGTTTCATGAAATCCTCCTTTATTCCTATTATAACAATAGTCTTCTTCTTCTTCTGTACTTTATTTTTAAATAAATGTTTGACTTTTACCCCTTTTTCTTGATATCTATTTGGTAGTTACAGTCTTGTCTCACCGCTGCAACTGTCCTACGGGCTCGTGAGAGGGGAAGGTTGAGAGCCATGCATCCTTCGAAAACACAACCCTGCCAATCCGCACTGCTTCTTGACACACTGCTCGCTTAACCTGGAAGCCATCCGCACCAATGTGTCAGAGGAAAAACCGGCCAACTTACGACCAAAGTCAGCCTGCAGGCTCCTGGCCCACCACAAGGAGTCGCTAGAGCATGACGAGACAATGAAATCCCGGCTGGAAAAAATCCCTCCCCTAACCAGGACGAAGCTGGGCCAATTGTGTGCTGCCTCATGGGTCTGTGACACGGCCTAGGATCATACCCAAGGATCCTGCCTTTAACCACTGCGCCACTCGCTAGGGCAATACCTCTGCACTTTAGATCAAGTCATTTGGCTTTCATTGTTTTATTATCATAAAATTCTCTGTGCTACACCAAACAGTACCTATCCTGTAACCAATGTTCCCTCTCATTTTTTTCGACAGTTGGTAAATTTCAGGTCTGCTGAGTGCAACTTCCAGCGTTCGTTTACTGTGAACACCGAAGCTGTACCCACTTTACGTTACAGTGGTCAAGTAAGCTTCTGCATCCCATAACATTTGAATAGCTGTTCTATCATTCAGCCGACAGTAGCAGCCAATGTGCGGTGTTCAACGTAGGCCTACATTCCATGATTTAAAAAATAAATAACATGCAGGGCTTGACATTAACCTGTTCATACACTTGTCCTTCAGACACGGAGGTGACTGAAAATGTTGGTGTCTTGTTTGATGCAAAATAAAATGCATTATTATTCCCATACCATTATTACAGAGAATCAGATACATTATACTAACCTCTGCCTATTGGCTACTTAGCTTACCAGGCATGTCTCTAAATACAACACTGCCTTTTTAAGAGAAAAAAAAAGCTCTTTACCAGACTCGCTTTTCAAAGCTGTCTTGAAACTTACTTGTTTTGTGCTCTTTTAGGAAGCAATCCCTCCCCTATTGCTCACTAACGAGCAAAGGAAATGAACAAATCTGAACACATGGCTACATGCAGCTCTGGCTTTGATCTCACAACAAGCTCACCTTCTCACGTCCACAGATGTAAACACAGTCCAGTTCACCTTCTCACGTCCACAGATGTAAACACAGTCCAGTTCACCTTCTCACGTCCACAGATGTAAACACAGTCCAGTTCACCTTCTCACGTCCACAGATGTAAACACAGTCCAGTTCACCTTCTCACGTCCACAGATGTAAACACAGTCCAGTACACCTTCTCACATCCACAGATGTAAACACAGTCCAGTTCACCTTCTCACGTCCACAGATGTAAACACAGTCCAGTTCACCTTCCCACGTCCACAGATGTAAACACAGTCCAGTTCACCTTCTCACGTCCACAGATGTAAACACAGTCCAGTTCACATTCTCACGTCCACAGATGTAAACACAGTCCAGTTCATCTACTCACGTCCACAGATGTAAACACAGTCCAGTTCAAAGTCAATGGCACAGATCCATATATGGCAATGGTCTATTTGCATAAAGCCCTACTGCAACTCTGATTGGTTATGCAACACCGGTCTGTGTAGAGTACGGCTGAGTCGTGCGTGTCAATGCATTAAAATCCTACTACGATGCTTTCTGCCTACAACAAAATCTCTTGCTTAGTTAGTCTTGAATAATTTGTTTTGTGTTGGTATGTTGTATTGAAAATGGCTAATATTGTGTTGACTCGATCGCAATTCCAACAGTAAAGGGAAACATTGATAGTGTTAACCAAGGGGGAAAACTCTAGAAAGTTGAGTGAAGTTCAAACTTGTGCTCTGCGCAGGATGATATTTATTTTTTGCGGCAGTCCCGGGGGAGCTGCATGTCCAGCAGCTTAGAAGGAATATTGTCTGTAACTGGAATTAAAATATTTGGTTAAATCACATATCTGGAGTAATAATCTGGTGATCAGCAGATGATGAACTTGGCAAAGAAACATATAGTAAGTTCAGGGAATATTTGTAAAGCTGTGGGAAAAGTGTTGTCATGATCAGACTGTCATTCAGCTCCTCTTGAGTCATCTGCTTGAAATCCAGCATAATGTCTAATCCCTCGAGAGGGATACAGTTTGCAGATTGTAGTTCTGCTACAACGACACACGCAGGTGTAACGGATGTGAAACGGCTAGCTTAGTTAGCAGTGGTGCACGGTGGTTACGCAGGCAAAGGAATTATGTTTCTGGATCTAGAATCCATTACAGGAAGAAGCCCAGGCACCACATGGTATCGTCTGTAATACAAAATATATACTCGATTGTGTAGTTTGAACAACAGTTGAACGGTATAACAACATCAGGGTAAACAAGTTGAATATGAATACATGTGCTCAGGCATAGAGATTACATGTACACACAAATACATATGGCATAACCCTCAACCTTTTCACAGTGACCAGATCGTACAAATGTATCTAGGCAGGTCGGTTGACAGTATCTCACATACAGCTATGTCTATCAGGCTTAGGCTTATATTTTTTTATAGTAAAACAAGCTTCAGTTTTAGAGATTTAGAAGTAAATTGTTGTTTTATAGTTTCTCCTCAGTGTTTGCTAGTAAACTTAGGTACAGTGCCTTGCGAAAGTATTGTGACCCCTTGAACTTTGCGACCTTTTGCCACATTTCAGGCTTCAAACATAAAGATATAAAACTGTATTTTTTTGTGAAGAATCAACAACAAGTGGGACACAATCATGAAGTGGAACGACATTTATTGGATATTTCAAACTTTTTTAACAAATCAAAAACTGAAAAATTGGGCGTGCAAAATTATTCTTCCCCTTTACTTTCAGTGCAGCAAACTCTCTCCATAAGTTCAGTGAGGATCTCTGAATGATCCAATGTTGACCTAAATGACTAATGATGATAAATACAATCCACCTGTGTGTAATCAAGTCTCCGTATAAATGCACCTGCACTGTGATAGTCTCAGAGGTCCGTTAAAAGCGCAGAGAGCATCATGAAGAACAAGAAACACACCAGGCAGGTCCGAGATACTGTTGTGAAGAAGTTTAAAGCCGGATTTGGATACAAAAATATTTCCCAAGCTTTAAACATCCCAAGGAGCACTGTGCAAGCGATATATATTGAAATGGAAGGAGTATCAGACCACTACAAATCTACCAAGACCTGGCCGTCCCTCTAAACTTTCAGCTAATACAAGGAGAAGACTGACCAAAATTGAACTTTTTGGCAACAATGCAAAATGTTATGTTTGGCGTAAAAGCAACACAGCTCATCACCCTGACCACACCATACCCACTGTCAAACATGGTGGTGGCAGCATCATGGTTTGGGCCTGCTTTTCTTCAGCAGGGACAGGGAAGATGGTTAAAATTGATGGGAAGATGGATGGAGCCAAATACAGGACCATTCTGGAAGAAAACCTGATGGAGTCTGCAAAAGACCTGAGACTGGGACGGAGATTTGTCTTCCAACAAGACAATGATCCAAAACATAAAGCAAAATCTACAATGGAATGGTTCAAAAATAAACATATCCAGGTGTTAGAATGGCCAAGTCAAAGTCCAGACCTGAATCCAATCGAGAATCTGTGGAAAGAACTGAAAACTGCTGTTCACAAATGCTCTCCATCCAAACTCACTGATCTCGAGCTGTTTTGCAAGGAGGAATGGGAAAGAATTTCAGTCTCTCGATGTGCAAAACTGATAGAGACATACCCCAAGCGACTTACAGCTGTAATCGCAGCAAAAGGTGGCGCTACAAAGTATTAACTTAAGGGGGCTGAATAATTTTGCACGCCCAATTTTTCAGTTTTTTATTTGTTAAAAAAGTTTGAAATATCCAATAAACGTCGTTCCACTTCATGATTGTGTACCACTTGTTTTTATTTTTTATTTTATTTATTTATTTCACCTTTATTTAATCAGGTAGGCTAGTTGAGAACAAGTTCTCATTTGCAACTGCGACCTGGCCAAGATAAAGCATAGCAGTGTGAACAGACAACACAGAGTTACACATGGAGTAAACAATTAACAAGTCAATAACACAGTAGAAAAAAGGGGAGTCTATATACATTGTGTTACAGAAGGCATGAGGAGGTAGGCGAATAATTACAATTTTGCAGATTAACACTGGAGTGATAAATGATCATATGGTCATGTACAGGTAGAGATATTGGTGTGCAAAAGAGCAGAAAAGTAAATAAATAAAAACAGTATGGGGATGAGGTAGGTGAAAATGGGTGGGCTATTTACCAATAGACTATGTACAGCTGCAGCGATTGGTTAGCTGCTCAGATAGCAGATGTTTGAAGTTGGTGAGGGAGATAAAAGTCTCCAACTTCAGCGATTTTTTGCAATTCGTTCCAGTCACAGGCAGCAGAGTACTGGAACGAAAGGCGGCCAAATGAGGTGTTGGCTTTAGGGATGATCAGTGAGATACACCTGCTGGAGTGCGTGCTACGGATGGGTGTTGCCATCGTGACCAGTGAACTGAGATAAGGCGGAGCTTTACCTAGCATGGACTTGTAGATGACCTGGAGCCAGTGGGTCTGGCGACGAATATGTAGCGAGGGCCAGCCGACTTGAGCATACAAGTCGCAGTGGTGGGTGGTATCCAGTTTGCTGAGTAGAGTGTTGGAAGCAATTTTGTAGATGACATCGCCGAAGTCGAGGATCGGTAGGATAGTCAGTTTTACAAGGGTAAGTTTGGCGGCGTGAGTGAAGGAGGCTTTGTTGCGGAAGAGAAAGCCGACTCTTGATTTGATTTTCGATTGGAGATGTTTGATATGAGTCTGGAAGGAGAGTTTACAGTCGAGCCAGACACCTAGGTACTTATAGATGTCCACATATTCAAGGTCGGAACCATCCAGGGTGGTGATGCTAGTCGGGCATGCGGGTGCAGGCAGCGATCGGTTGAAAAGCATGCATTTGGTTTTACTAGCGTTTAAGAGCAGTTGGAGGCCACGGAAGGAGTGTTGTATGGCATTGAAGCTTGTTTGGAGGTTAGATAGCACAGTGTCCAAGGACGGGCCGGAAGTATATAGAATGGTGTCGTCTGCGTAGAGGTGGATCAGGGAATCGCCCGCAGCAAGAGCAACATCATTGATATATACAGAGAAAAGAGTCGGCCCGAGAATTGAACCCTGTGGCACCCCCATAGAGACTGCCAGAGGACCGGACAGCATGCCCTCCGATTTGACACACTGAACTCTGTTGTTGATTCTTCACAAAAAAATACAGTTTTATATCTTTATGTTTGAAGCCTGAAATGTGGCAAAAGGTCGCAAAGTTCAAGGGGGCCGAATACTTTCGCAAGGCACTGTACCTCTTTCCCTACTGTATTTATTTATTTTGCTCCTTATCACCCCATTATTTTTATTTCTAATTTGCACATTCTTCCAATGCAAATCTACCATTCCAGTGTTTTACTTGCTATATTGTATTTACTTTGCCACCATGGCCTTTTTTTGCCTTTACCTCCCTTATCTCACCTCATTTGCTCACATCGTATATAGACTTGTTTCTACTGTATTATTGACTGTATGTTTGTTTTACTCCATGTGTCGTTGTATGTGTCGAACCGCTTTGCTTTATCTTGGCCAGGTCGCAGTTGTAAATGAGAACTTGTTCTCAACTTGCCTACTTGGTTAAATAAAGGTGATCTGGTCTACCTGGTTAAATAAAGGTGATCTGGTCTACCTGGTTAAATAAAGGTGATCTGGTCTACCTGGTTAAATAAAGGTGAATTAAAATAAAAAATAAAATGAAATTAGAAACAAAATGCTTATTCAGGTCAACTCTGATCATAGGCAGCAGAGCAGCGGCAGGGTAGCCTAGTGGTTGGAGTGTTGGACTAGTAACCGGCTAAATAAAACCACTGAATGATGGATAATACACATAGAAACACAGAGGCTGAAAGATGGCCTCAGCACAAACACACACTGGGCTCAGCAGATTCAGTACTGAGCCTGAGGGGGGAGGAGAGAACTGGGCTGAAACAGGTACTCCCTGTTCCAGCTATAACTATCTGGGAGGGAGGGGAGAGGAGAGGAGAGGACTAGGCTGGAACAGGTCTGTAACTATAACTACAGGTACTCCCTGTTCCAGCTATAACTATCTGGGAGGGAAGGGAGAAGAGGAGAGGAGAGGAGAGGAGAGGAGAGGAGAGGAGAGGAGAGGAGAGGGGAGGGGAGGGGAGGGGAGGGGAGGAGAGGACTAGGCTGGAACAGGTCTGTAACTATAACTACAGGTACTCCCTGTTCCAGCTATAACTATCTGGGAGGGAGGGGAGGAGAGGAGGGGGAGAGGAGAGGAGAGGAGAGGAGAGGAGAGGAGAGGAGAGGAGAGGAGAGGAGAGGAGAGGAGAGGAGAGGAGAGGAGAGGAGAGGGGAGGAGAGGACTAGGCTGGAACAGGTCTGTAACTATAACTACAGGTACTCCCTGTTCCAGCTATAACTATCTGGGAGGGAGGGGAGGAGAGGAGGGGAGAGGAGAGG
Organism: Oncorhynchus masou masou; assembly: GCF_036934945.1. Classification (NCBI taxonomy): domain Eukaryota; kingdom Metazoa; phylum Chordata; class Actinopteri; order Salmoniformes; family Salmonidae; genus Oncorhynchus; species Oncorhynchus masou. The sequence continues at coordinate 57,279 of NW_027002961.1, read as the reverse complement.
AGAGGAGAGGAGAGGAGAGGAGAGGAGAGGAGAGGAGAGGAGAGGAGAGGAGAGGAGAGGAGAAGGCTGGAACAGGCCTATAACTATAACTACAGGTACTCCCTGTTCCAGGTCTATAACTATAACTACAGGTACTCCCTGTTCCAGCTATAACTATAACTACAGGTACCCCCTGTTCCAGGTCTATAACTATAACTACAGGTACTCCCTGTACCAGCTATAACTATAACTACAGGTACTCCCTGTTCCAGGTCTATAACTATAACTGCAGGTACTCCCTGTTCCAGCTATAACTATAACTACAGGTACTCCCTGTTCCAGGTCTATAACTATAACTACAGGTACTCCAAGTTCCAGGTCTATAACTATAACTACAGGTACTCCCTGTTCCAGGTCTATAACTATAACTACAGGTACTCCCTGTTCCAGGTCTATAACTATAACTACAGGTACTCCCTGTTCCAGGTCTATTACTATAACTACAGGTACTCCCTGTTCCAGGTCTATAACTATAACTACAGGTACTCCCTGTTCCAGGTCTATAACTATAACTACAGGTACTCCCTGTTCCAGGTCTGTAACATACCTTAAGGGAACTTTTTGACAATCACCGTATGGTTAGTGAGAAAGTCCATATTGGAACTGTACGGTCCCTTACTAGACGTCCGAAAACATTTTTAAAATTCGGGGACGGCGTCGGGCCGAGCGGTAGGGCCAGACCTACCGGGAAGTCATCAAATGAACTTTGTCGGACATTCGGTTTTCGTTTAATAAAATAAACAAATTTTAGCCCATTTTTGCGCAATGCCGAAATATCCCACAAGAGGGCATAAGCAATCATATTGCTATTGGACAAAACATCACGAATCACGACGTGCCATATCTCGGAAACCGAAAATATTTCGAAGCCGAAACTTGGTGAGCGTAGGTTTGGCATTATGGGAAGATGGCCCCGAACAAGATGGCGTCTAGGCCTCAACGGTTTTTGAGTTATGGCCATATTTCTGGGATTAAAGGTCCAAAATGAAAATAGAGAAATGATTTTTTCACTTCACGTCAAAGTCAAGGAGCCTCCGGTGTCAATAAAAAAAAAATCAGCCATTTATCTATCGTCATTTAAGAGAAATCGTACGATGACCAGATTGTGATGTTCAGATATAGGTGTTTTTTTTTTCAACGGTTACAGATCCAGTTGCAGGGTGTTCATACGAATATTTTTAAAGTGTGCTGCGGAGCTCTGCGACATTTCTGTGATTTTCTATGATTTTCTGAAATAACACACACTCACTAAACCCTCCGTAAATAACTCAGTTCTTAACGTAAAGACTTAAAACTCAGGATTCTGTAAAGGCATACCCCAATGAGGATATGAGTTTATTTATAGCTTCCTGTGCCAACAGGAAGTGCCTTAAATGGTGTCATAGTGGCTGTATCCAAGGGTTAAAAAGGTCAGATCTTTTCAAAACTTCATATGTGATTAGGCAACCCTCCTGAACTGTAAAATCACTCATTTCTCCCAACAGATGTCAAAGAAAAGCTCTCACACACACACACAGCAAGGATGGAGTGACAAAGCACGGTGTTTAAAGACACAGAGAGCAGGCAATGGCATAAACATAATCCCAAGGCCGTGCCGAGTCCAACGAGGCGCCCCGCTTGACCGTAGCTCGCTCGGTCTGAGCGCAGCGACCATGAGAAAAATAGGCCCACAATGAAGCCTGCACCACAATGTCATTTGATTTTGGGTGACAGCGGCGGAACCGTTAGGTTTAGAAGGACAATTCAAACACAGGACTGTTCCTAAGGTCCTCCCGATCTCTGCAAGCCTAACCTTGACTGTGTGGCATTAACCTTTCACAGTTAAAAGAAGGTGTTTACATAAAAACAGTGTGCATTGACTTCTCTCCCCATAGGAATACATTGCCTGCTCCCCTAAATACAACCTGGGGTCTTTATGGGTTATGAATGCTGTATGAACCTGTCTTCTATGACATTCCATCAGACCACTATGATGTCTACCTGTGTCGATTCTAAGCTTCCTGGAGCAACCGGAAGTGGTTAAATTGACCCAAAAGGTATTTGGATGTACATCACCTCCAAAGGTGGAAATGACTCTGCATTATTCAACCCTGTGTAGATCAGTCAATTCTCAACTTAAAGACTTAAAACTCAGGATTCCGTAGGTTTCTATGTCAATCAAGACATGTGTGTATTTATAGCTTCCTGTGCCAACCGGAAGTGCCATAATTGGTGTCTCAGGAGCTGTTTGGAAGGGTTAAAAAAATCAGATCTGTCCAAAACTTCATATGTGTGATTAGGCAACCCCCATGAACTGTAAATCAGTCATTTCTCCCAACAGATGTCAAAGAAAAGCTCTCACACACACACAGCAAGGATGGAGTGACAAAGCGCTGTGTTTAAAGACACAGAGAGCAGGCAATGGCATAAACATAATCCCAAGGCCGTGCCGAGTTCAACGAGATATCCCGCTTGACCGTAGCTCGCTCGGTCTAAGCGCAGCGACCATGAGAAAAATAGGCCCACAATGAAGCCTGCACCACAATGTCATTTGATTTTGGGTGACAGCGGCGGAACCGTTAGGTTTAGAAAGACAATTCAACCACAGGAATGTTCCTAAGGTCCTCCCGATCCGTGCAAGCCTAACCTTGACTGTGTGGCATTAACCTTTCACAGTTAAAAGAAGGTTTTTACATAAAAACAGTGTGCATTGACTTCTCTCCCCATAGGAATACATTGCCTGCTCCCCTAAATACAACCTGGGGTCTATATGGGTTATGAATGCTGTATGAACCTGTCTTCTATGACATTCCATCAGACCACTATGAGGTCTACCTGTGTCGATTCTAAGCTTCCTGGAGCAACCGGAAGTGGTTAAATTGACCCAAAAGGTATTTGGATGTACATCACCTCCAAAGGTGGAAATGACTCTGCATTATTCAACCCTGTGTAGATCAGTCAATTCTCAACTTAAAGACTTAAAACTCAGGATTCCGTAGGTTTCTATGTCAGTCAAGAGATGTGTGTATTTATAGCTTCCTGTGCCAACCGGAAGTGCCATAATTGGTGTCTCAGGAGCTGTTTGGAAGGGTTAAAAAAATCAGATCTGTCCAAAACTTCATATGTGTGATTAGACAACCCCCATGAACTGTAAATCAGTCATTTTTCCCATAAAAATTCAAAGGAAAAATAAATCACACAGATACACAACTTGGATGGAGGGACGTATTGGGGTGTGTAGAGACTGACAGTGCCTCCAATAGTTAGCTTTGTTTGAGCTAAAAAAGAACCGTCAGACCTAGAGTTCCGAAACTTTAGAATCCTGTTCTAGACCTCAGGTAGATAGTGCGTGGTGAGTTACGGCGCTTTAGAAGGTTCTCGGACCGAGAAACAGCGTCGAACATTTGCAATGACTTCAATTCATTTTGACCATTACGAAAATGGCGACATTTAGAAATGTCCTAGAGACACAAGACTAGGTGCATTGTGACCGTCTCGGCCCATAGAGACAGAACCCAACATCTCTGTCCGATAGCTCATTCAAGGACCCCGTAGCAAGGCATGGAAAAAAGTGGATTTTCAGCACCAATTAGGCTTTTACTCGGACACCAAATGACCTATCGAGCCGAAACTCGGGATTCGGGGTCGCCTCACATAGGACTACACATAATGTCCGAACTGGCCCCGCAGCTAGAAAGTAACTATGTGTTTTATGTTTTTTTTTATGTTTTGTACCGAAGGCCTTGTGAATTTTGGGCCAGCTCTGAAGTATGTTATACTTGGCTCCTAAACGAGTTGGGAAAAGTGGGTTTGGTGTCAGTTTGTATCAGTTTGGTGTCAGAATGATATCAAATTGACTGATGGACGGTGACTTGCAGGTGACTCTTGTCCATTAGCAATATGTTTAAGCGGTGAGGTACCATCACCAAAAGCGACATTCTGAAATCAACCCTAACGAGCAATGGAGAGGTACCAGTATCACTGCCCAGCCATCCTGAGTTCATCGGGCCAGTCAATTTCGCATTCCTGCATGATTTTTATAACATGACAAATTGGTGATGGTGAATGCCCAGTTAACCATATGGCAAATGCACAGTGACTTTGAAAGAGTGAGAAAACATTACCATATGGACATTCTGAAATCAACACAAACAATGGCATCACCATAGTGTCCAGACTGTGCCGAGTCCAACGAGGTGCCCCGCTTGACCGTAGCTCGCTCGGTCTGAGCGCAGCGACCATGAGAAAAATAGGCCCAATATGAAGCCTGCACCAGTACGTCATTTGATTTTGGGTGACAGCGGCGGAACCGTTAGGTTTAGAAAGACAATTCAACCACAGGAATGTTCCTAAGGTCCTCCTGATCTGTCCAAGCCTATCCTTGACCGTGTGACATTAACCCTTCACAGTCAAAAGAAGGTGTTTACATAAAAACAGTGTTCATTGACTTCTCTCCCCATAGGTATACATTGGCTGCTCCACTAAATACAACCTGGAGTCTATATGGGTTATGAATGCTGTATGAACCTGTCTTTGGTACCAGTCCATCAGGCCACTATAAGGTCTACCTGTGTCGATTCTAAGCTTCCTGGACCAACCGGAAGTGGTTCAAATCGCCCTAAAAGTGTATACCCATAACCTGCCTGCAGTTTGATAGACATAGTACATTCAACCCTGTGTAAATCAGTCAGTTTTCATGGTAAAGACTTAAAACTCAGGATTCTCTAATGGAATACGCCAATGAGGATGTATGTTGAGTTACAGCTTCCTGTGCCAACCGGAAGTGCCATAATTGGTGTCTCATGGGCTGTTTGGAGGGGTTAAAAAAATCAGATCTTTCCAAAACGTCATACATATGATTAGGCAACCCCCATGAACTGTAAATCAGTCATTTTTCCCATAAAAATTCAAAGGAAAACTAAATCACACAGATACACAACTTGGATGGAGGGACGTATTATTGGGGTGCGTAGAGACTGACAGTGCCTCCAATAGTTAGCTTTGAATGATATCAAATTGACTGATGGACGGTGACTTGCAGGTGACTCTTGTCCATTTGCAATATGTTTAAGCGGTGAGGTACCATCACCAAAAGCGACATTCTGAAATCAACCCTAACGAACGATGGAGAGGTACCAGTATCACCGCCAAGCCATCCCGAGTTCATCGGGCCAGTCAATTTGGCATTCCTGCATGATTTTTATAGCATGACAAATTGGTGATGGTGAATGCCCAGTTAACCATATGGCAAATGCACAGTGACTTTGCAAAAGTGAGACAACATTTGCAATATTTTTTAACAGTGAGGTACCATCACCAAAAGCGACATTCTGAAATCAACCCAAACGAGCGATGGAGAGGTACCAGAATCACTGCCCAGCCATCCCGAGTTCATCGGTTCAGTCAATTTGGCATTCCTGCATGATTTTTATAGCATGACAAATTGGTGATGGTGACTGCCCAGTTAACCATATGGCAAATGCACAGTGACTTTGCAAAAGTGAGACAACATTTGCAATATGTTTTAACAGTGAGGTACCATCACCAAAAGCGACATTCTGAAATCAACCCAAACGAGCGATGGAGAGGTACCAGAATCACTGCCCAGCCATCCCGAGTTCATCGGTTCAGTCAATTTGGCATTCCTGCATGATTTTTATAGCATGACAAATTGGTGATGGTGACTGCCCAGTTAACCATATGGCAAATGCACAGTGACTTTGCAAAAGTGAGACAACATTTGCAATATGTTTTAACAGTGAGGTACCATCACCAAAAGCGACATTCTGAAATCAACCCAAACGAGCGATGGAGAGGTACCAGAATCACTGCCCAGCCATCCCGAGGTCATCGGGCCAGTCAATTTGGCATTCCTGCATGATTTTTATAGCATGACAAATTGGTGATGGTGACTGCCCTGTTAACCATATGGCAAATGCACAGTGACTTTGCAAGAGTGAGAAACATCACCAAATGGACATTCTGGAATCAACCCTAACGAGCGATGGAGAGGTACCAGAATCACTGCCAAGCCATCCCGAGTTCATCGGGCCAGTCAATTTGGCATTCCTGTACAAATTTTCAGTGACTTTGCAAAAGTGAGAAAACATTTGCAATATGTTTTAACAGTGAGGTACCATCACCAAAAGCGACATTCTGAAATCAACCCAAACGAGCGATGGAGAGGTACCAGAATCACTGCCCAGCCATCCCGAGTTCATCGGTTCAGTCAATTTGGCATTCCTGCATGATTTTTATAGCATGACAAATTGGTGATGGTGACTGCCCAGTTAACCATATGGCAAATGCACAGTGACTTTGCAAAAGTGAGACAACATTTGCAATATGTTTTAACAGTGAGGTACCATCACCAAAAGCGACATTCTGAAATCAACCCAAACGAGCGATGGAGAGGTACCAGAATCATTGCCCAGCCATCCCGAGGTCATCGGGCCAGTCAATTTGGCATTCCTGCATGATTTTTATGGCATGACAAATTGGTGATGGTGAATGCCCTGTTAACCATATGTCAAATGCATAGTGACTTTGAAAGAGTGAGAAAAATCACCAAATGGACATTCTGGAATCAACCCTAACGAGCGATGGAGAGGTACCAGAATCACTGCCAAGCCATCCCGAGTTCATCGGGCCAGTCAATTTGGCATTCCTGCACAAATTTTCAGTGACTTTGCAAAAGTGAGAAAACATTTGCAATATGTTTTAACAGTGAGGTACCATCACCAAAAGCGACATTCTGAAATCAACCCAAACGAGCGATGGAGAGGTACCAGAATCACTGCCCAGCCATCCCGAGTTCATCGGTTCAGTCAATTTGGCATTCCTGCATGATTTTTATAGCATGACAAATTGGTGATGGTGACTGCCCAGTTAACCATATTGCAAATGCACAGTGACTTTGCAAAAGTGAGAAAACATAAACAAATGGACATGATGAAATCAACACCACGAGTGATTGAAAGGAACAACAATCACTGCCCGGCCATCCCGAATTCATCAGGCCAGTCAATTTTGCATTTCTGAAGGATTTTTGAGCATGTCAAATTTCTTATGACATTTGGCCCCCACAAAACATATGCCTTATGCACAAGTAAAAAAAAACAAAAACATTATGATAATAAAATATGACTAAAGTATGTTGATACAGTTCTTATACGTGTGTAACTGACACAAAATTCGAAATTTTTTAGAAAAACGGTCCAGAAAGCACTTTTTTAGGGGTGTGTGAAGTTTTTTATGAAATTTAGCAATTTTTGACTTTTGACTTCTGACTTCCTATGAAATCATATTGCAGATGGACAAAACACATGCAATAATGCGCAAGTAAAAAAAATAAAAAAATAATGATAATAAAATTGGACAAAAGTATATTCATACAGTTCTTACACATGTGTAATTGACAAAAAAAGCGAAAGAATTTCGAAAAACGGTCCAGAAAGCACTTTTTTAAGGGGTGATAAGTTTTTGACAAAAAATCAATTTTTTCAAAATTTGGCTTTTGGATGTTGACTTGGAGTCCAATATCAATATGAAAAACCACGGTGGAGCGCACACGCCACCTGTTGGATTTTTGAAGTGTTACAACTGGCAATAGCCATATGGCATTTGAAGTAAACTTTGCATGAATCAACGCCGATTTGGGTGGTATTGACCAATGTGTATATGGTTTGTCCTATGCCAATAATTTGCCATTCATTTTTGTCCACTACGGGGGTGAATTCCCTTACTATAACTACAGGTACCAGCTATAACTATAACTACAGGTACTCCCTGTACCAGCTATAACTAGCTATAACTCCCTGTACCAGCTATAACTATAACTACAGGTACTCCCTGTTCCAGGTCTATAACTATAACTGCAGGTACTCCCTGTTGCAGGTCTATAACTATAACTACAGGTACTCCCTGTTCCAGGTCTATAACTATAACTACAGGTACTCCCTGTTCCAGGTCTATAACTATAACTACAGGTACTCCCTGTTCCAGGTCTATAACTATAACTACAGGTACTCCTTGTTCCAGGTCTATAACTATAACTACAGGTACTCCCTGTTCCAGGTCTATAACTATAACTACAGGTACTCCCTGTTCCAGGTCTATAACAATAACTACAGGTACTCCCTGTTCCAGGTCTATAACTATAACTACAGGTACTCCCTTTTCCAGGTCTATAACTATAACTACAGGTACTCCCTGTTCCAGGTCAATAACTATAACTGCAGGTACTCCCTGTTGCAGGTCTATAACTATAACTACAGGTACTCCCTGTTCCAGGTCTATAACAATAACTACAGGTACTCCCTGTTCCAGGTCTATAACTATAACTACAGGTCCTCCCTGTTCCAGGTCTATAACTATAACTACAGGTACTCCCTGTTCCAGGTCTATAACTATAACTACAGGTACTCCCTGTTCCAGGTCTATTACTATAACTACAGGTACTCCCTGTTCCAGGTCTATAACTATAACTACAGGTACTCCCTGTTCCAGGTCTATAACTATAACTACAGGTACTCCCTGTTCCAGGTCTATAACTATAACTACAGGTACTCCCTGTTCAGCTATAACTATAACTACAGGTACTCCCTGTTCCAGGTCTATAACTATAACTACAGGTACTCCCTGTTTCAGGTCTATAACTATAACTACAGGTACTCCCTGTTCCAGGTCTATAACTATAACTACAGGTACTCCCTGTTCCAGGTCTATAACTATAACTACAGGTACTCCCTGTTCCAGCTATAACTATAACTACAGGTACTCCCTGTTCCAGGTCTATAACTATAACTACAGGTACTCCCTCTTCCAGGTCTATAACTATAACTACAGGTACTCCCTGTTCCAGCTATAACTATCTGGGAGGGGAGGGGAGAGGAGAGGAGAGGAGAGGAGAGGAGAGGAGAGGAGAGGAGAGGAGAGGAGAAGACTAGGCTGGAACAGGCCTATAACTATAACTACAGGTACTCCCTGTTCCAGGTCTATAACTATAACTACAGGTATTCCCTGTTCCAGCTATAACTATAACTACAGGTACTCCCTGTTCCAGGTCTATAACTATAACTACAGGTACTCCCTGTACCAGCTATAACTATAACTACAGGTACTCCCTGTTCCAGGTCTATAACTATAACTGCAGGTACTCCCTGTTGCAGGTTTATAACTATAACTACAGGTACTCCCTGTTCCAGGTCTATAACTATAACTACAGGTACTCCCTGTTCCAGCTATAACTATAACTACAGGTACTCCCTGTTCCAGGTCTATAACTATAACTACAGGTACTCCCTGTTCCAGGTCTATAACTATAACTACAGGTACTCCCTGTTCCAGGTCTATAACTATAACTACAGGTACTCCCTGTTCCAGGTCTATAACTATAACTACAGGTACTCTCTGTTCCAGGTCTATAACTATAACTACAGGTACTCCCTGTTCCAGGTCTATAACTACAGGTACTCCCTGTTCCAGCTATAACTATAACTACAGGTACTCCCTGTTCCAGGTCTATAACTATAACTACAGGTACTCCCTGTTCCAGGTCTATAACTATAACTACAGGTACTCCCTGTTCCAGGTCTATAACTATAACTACAGGCACTCCCTGTTCCAGCTATAACTATAAGGAGGGGAGGAAGGAGAAGAGGGGCAGGGAGGCAAAAGGAGAGGAGGGGGAGGAATGGAGGGAGGGAGGGAGGGGAGGAAACAGAGGAGGAAGGAGAAGAGGGGGTGGAAAGAATGAAGGAAGGGAGGGGGGAGGGAGGAGAGGAGGAGGAGGGGAGGGAGGGAGGAAGGAGAGGAGAAAGGAGAGGAGGAGTAGGGAGGCAAAAGGAGAGGATGGGGAGGGAGGAAGGAGAGGAGAGGAGAAAGGAGAGGATGGGGAGGGAGGCAAAAGGAGAGGATGGGGTGGGAGGAAGGAGAGGAGGAAGGAGGGGAGGGAGGGAGGAAGGAGAGGAGAAAGGAGAGGATTGGGAGGGAGGCAAAAGGTGAGGAGGGAGGGAGGGGAGGAAAGAGAGGAGGGGGGAGGGAGGAAGGAGGGGAGGGAGGGAGGACAGGAGGCAAGAGGAGAGGAGGAAGGAGAGGAATGTGAGCCATAGACAGAGAGAGGTAGAAGTGTGTTCTCTACACAGGGAGGCCCACTAAACACCACCTTGGCAACAGAGGAGAGAGATTAGAGACATAAGGAGACCAGCAGGCTGCAGGACAGAGATTAAAGACGTGAGGAGACCAGCAGACTGCAGGACAGAGATTAAAGACGTGAGGAGACCAGCAGACTGCAGGACAGAGATTAAAGACGTGAGGAGACCAGCAGACTGCAGGACAGAGATTAAAGACGTGAGGAGACCAGCAGACTGCAGGACAGAGATTAAAGACGTGAGGAGACCAGCAGACTGCAGGACAGAGATTAAAGACGTGAGGAGACCAGCAGACTGCAGGACAGAGATTAAAGACGTGAGGAGACTAGCAGACTGCAGGACAGAGATTAAAGACGTGAGGAGACCAGCAGACTGCAGGACAGAGATTAAAGACGTGAGGAGACCAGTAGACTGCAGGACAGAGATTAAAGACGTGAGGAGACCAGCAGACTGCAGGACAGAGATTAAAGACGTGAGGAGACCAGCAGACTGCAGGACAGAGATTAGAGACGTGAGGAGACTAGTAGACTGCAGGACAGAGATTAAAGACGTGAGGAGACTAGCAGACTGCAGGACAGAGATTAAAGACGTGAGGAGACCAGCTTTACTGCAGGACAGAGATTAAAGACGTGAGGAGACCAGTAGACTGCAGGACAGAGATTAAAGACGTGAGGAGACTAGCAGACTGCAGGACAGAGATTAAAGACGTGAGGAGACCAGTAGACTGCAGGACAGAGATTAAAGACGTGAGGAGACCAGCAGACTGCAGGACAGAGATTAAAGACGTGAGGAGACCAATAGACTGCAGGACAGAGATTAAAGACGTGAGGAGACCAGCAGACTGCAGGACAGAGATTAAAGATGTGAGGAGACCAGTAGACTGCAGGACAGAGATTAAAGACGTGAGGAGACCAGTAGACTGCAGGACAGAGATTAAAGACGTGAGGAGACCAGCAGACTGCAGGACAGAGATTAAAGACGTGAGGAGACCAGCAGACTGCAGGACAGAGATTAAAGACGTGAGGAGACTAGTAGACTGCAGGACAGAGATTAAAGACGTGAGGAGACCAGCAGACTGCAGGACAGAGATTAAAGACGTGAGGAGACTAGCAGACTGCAGGACAGAGATTAAAGACATGAGAAGACCAGTAGACTGCAGGACAGAGATTAAAGACGTGAGGAGACTAGCAGACTGCAGGACAGAGATTAAAGACGTGAGGAGACCAATAGACTGCAGGACAGAGATTAAAGACGTGAGGAGACTAGCAGACTGCAGGACAGAGATTAAAGACGTGAGGAGACCAGCAGACTGCAGGACAGAGATTAAAGACGTGAGGAGACTAGCAGACTGCAGGACAGAGATTAAAGATGTGAGGAGACCAGTAGACTGCAGGACAGAGATTAAAGACGTGAGGAGACCAGCTTTACTGCAGGACAGAGATTAAAGACGTGAGGAGACTAGCAGACTGCAGGACAGAGATTAAAGACATGAGAAGACCAGTAGACTGCAGGACAGAGATTAAAGACGTGAGGAGACTAGCAGACTGCAGGACAGAGATTAAAGACGTGAGGAGACCAGCAGACTGCAGGACAGAGATTAGAGACGTAAAGAGACCAGTAGACTGCAGGACAGAGATTAAAGACGTGAGGAGACCAGCAGACTGCAGGACAGAGATTAAAGACGTGAGGAGACTAGCAGACTGCAGGACAGAGATTAAAGACGTGAGGAGACCAGCAGACTGCAGGACAGAGATTAAAGACGTGAGGAGACTAGCAGACTGCAGGACAGAGATTAAAGACGTGAGGAGACTAGTAGACTGCAGGACAGAAATTAAAGACGTGAGGAGACCAGTAGACTGCAGGACAGAGATTAAAGACGTGAGGAGACCAGCAGACTGCAGGACAGAGATTAAAGACGTGAGGAGACCAGCAGACTGCAGGACAGAGATTAAAGACGTGAGGAGACCAGCAGACTCCCTCTCTGTCTATACTACACTAACCCTCTCTGTCTATATACCTTCACTTACCCTCTCTGTCTATACTACCTACACTAACCCTCTCTGTCTATACTACCCCCACTAACCCTCTCTGTCTATACTACACTAACCCTCTCTGTCTATATACCTTCACTAACCCTCTCTGTCTATACTACCTACACTAACCCTCTCTGTCTACACTACCCCCACTAACCCTCTCTGTCTATACTCCATCCACTAACCCTCTCTGTCTATACTACCCCCACTAACCGTCTCTGTCTACACTACCCCCACTAACCCTCTCTGTCTACACTACCCCCACTAACCCTCTCTGTCTATACTCCATCCACTAACCCTCTCTGTCTATACTACCCCCACTAACCGTCTCTGTCTACACTACCCCCACTAACCCTCTCTGTCTATACTACCTCCACTAACCCTCTCTGTCTATACTACCTCCACTAACCCTTTCTGACTATACCACACTAACCCTCTCTGTCTATACTACCCCCACTAACCCTCTCTGTCTATACTACCTCCACTAACCCTCTCTGTCTATACTACCTAATAATAAATAATATAATAATAATATAATAGATTACCTCCACTAACCCTTTCTGACTATACCACACTAACCCTCTCTGTCTATATACCTTCACTAACCCTCTCTGTCTATACTACCTCCACTAACCCTCTCTGTCTATACTACTCCCACTAACCCTCTCTGTCTATACTCCATCCACTAACCCTCTCTGTCTATACTACCTCCACTAACCCTCTCTGTCTATACTACCCCCACTAACCCTCTCTGTCTACACTACCCCCACTAACCCTCTCTGTCTATACTACCCCCACTAACCCTCTCTGTCTATACTACCTCCACTAACCCTCTCTGTCTATACTACCTCCACTAACCCTTTCTGACTATACCACACTAACCCTCTCTGTCTATACTACCTACACTAACCCTCTCTGTCTATACTCCATCCACTAACCCTCTCTGTCTATACTACCTCCACTAACCCTCTCTGTCTATACTACACTAACCCTCTCTGTCTATACTACCTACACTAACCCTCTCTGTCTACACTACCCCCACTTACCCTCTCTGTCTATACTACCCACACTAACCCTCTCTGTCTATACTCCATCCACTAACCCTCTCTGTCTATACTACCTCCACTAACCCTCTCTGTCTATACTACCTCCACTAACCCTCTCTGTCTATACTACCTACACTAACCCTTTCTGACTATACCACACTAACCCTCTCTGTCTATACTACACTAACCCTCTCTGTCTATACTACCCACACTAACCCTCTCTGTCTATACTCCATCCACTAACCCTCTCTGTCTACACTACCCCCACTAACCCTCTCTGTCTATACTACACTAACCCTCTCTGTCTATACTACATTAACTCTCTCTGTCTATACTACCTCCACTTACCCTCTCTGTCTATACTACCTCCAGTAACCCTCTCTGTCTATACTACCTCCACTTACCCTCTCTGTCTATACTACCTACACTAACCCTCTCTGTCTATACTACCTCCACTAACCCTCTCTGTCTATACTACCTCCACTAACCCTCTCTGTCTATAGTACCTCCACTAACCCTCTCTGTCTATACTACCTACACTAACCCTCTCTGTCTATACTACCTCCACTAACCCTCTCTGTCTATACTACCTCCACTAACCCTCTCTGTCTATAGTACCTCCACTAACCCTCTCTGTCTATACTACCTACAATAACCCTCTCTGTCCAGGGGTTATCATTGTAATCTTAACTAGAACTTAATTGGATTGTTAGGTAATGTCATGGGAATGTTTCCGGTTTGCTGGGTCTCCTCTCCGCCTGCCCGTATCTGTCTGCCGTAATGCATATTTTGGGAAAGGTAAGGCAAGGGAACTGGGTTTCTATCCAGAAGCTCAAATAGCCCTCTCCCCTCTCCACCTCCCCCCTGCTCTCCTCTCCTCTCCTCTCCTCTCCTCTCCACCTCCCCCCTCCTCTCCTCACCTCTCCTCTCTTCTCCTCTCCTCCCCTCTCCACCTCCCTCCACCTCTCCTCTCCTCCCCTCTCCACCTCCCTCCACCTCTCCTCTCCTCTCCTCTCCACCTCTCCTCTCCACCTCTCCTCTCCTCTCCTCTCCACCTCCCCCTCCTCCTCACCTCTCCTCTCCTCTCTTCTCCTCTCCTCCCCTCTCCACCTCCCTCCACCTCTCCTCTCCTCTCCACCTCACCTCACCCCTCCCCTCCCCCTTACCCTCCCCTCTCCTCCGCTCTCCTCTTCTTATTGCAGGACTGGAGGATACAGCACTATAGCATGGCATGTAGCATATCCCCTTCAGTAGAGTACTTACTGTAATACCGTAAATGACCATGTCCTAAATTGTACCTTATTTTCTTTATAGTGCACAACTTCTGACCTGCTCGTGCACTCCATGAGGAATATGTTGCCATTTGGGATGCAGACTACATTACCCTGCAGGAGTGTACTTACAGAACATAGTATATATCCCCCCTAGACTACATTACCCTGCAGGAGTGTACTTACAGAACACAGTATATATCCCCCCTAGACTACATTACCCTGCAGTAGTGTACTTACAGAACATAGTATATATCCCCCCTAGACTACATTACCCTGCAGTAGTGTACTTACAGAACATAGTATATATCCCCCCTAGACTACATTACCCTGCAGGAGTGTACTTACAGAACATAGTATATATCCCCCCTAGACTACATTACCCTGCAGTAGTGTACTTACAGAACATAGTATATATCCCCCCTAGACTACATTACCCTGCAGTAGTGTACTTACAGAACACAGTATATATCCCCCCTAGACTACATTACCCTGCAGGAGTGTACTTACAGAACACAGTATATATCCCCCTAGATGTGTGGAACTCTGTAGGTGAATGACCTTCAGTCCTCTCTCTATCTCTGTCTCTGTAAAGCCTGTCATTCATCTAACTGATCTTCTCTCTCCTGCGACGTGACACAGAGCCCAAGGATTTCCATTGATACCAACTCGCAAGGCCTTATTTCTATGGCAGGATGAGAGACAGTTAATACCACCCTGTACCCATCATGATGTTGTAACAACCTAGCCAAGGTGACAGAGTCATTTAATACCACCCTGTACCCATCATGATGTTGTATCAACCTAGCCAAGGTGACAGACAGGTAATACCACCCTGTACCCATCATGATGTTGTAACAACCTAGCCAAGGTGACAGACAGTTAATACCACCCTGTACCCATCATGATGTTGTAACAACCTAGCCAAGGTGACAGAGACAGTTAATACCACCCTGTACCCATCATGATGTTGTACCAAACTAGCCAAGGTGACAGAGACAGTTAATACCACCCTGTACCCATCATGATGTTGTAACAACCTAGCCAAGGTGACAGAGACAGTTAATACCACCATGTACCCATCATGATGTTGTAACAACCTAGCCAAGGTGACAGAGACAGTTAATACCACCCTGTACCCATCATGATGTTGTAACAACCTAGCCAAGGTGACAGAGAGAGTTAATACCACCCTGTACCCATCATGATGTTGTAACAACCTAGCCAAGGTGTCAGAGACAGTTTATACCACCCTGTACCCATCATGATGTTGTAACAACCTAGCCAAGGTGTCAGAGACAGTTAATACCACCCTGTACCCATCATGATGTTGTAACAACCTAGCCAAGGTATCAGAGACAGTTTATACCACCCTGTACCCATCATGATGTTGTATCAAACTAGCCAAGGTGTCAGACAGTTAATACCACCCTGTACCCATCATGATGTTGTATTATGATGTTGTAACAACCTAGCCAAGGTGACAGAGACAGTTAATACCACCCTGTACCCATCATGATGTTGTACCAACCTAGCCAAGGTGTCAGAGACAGTTAATACCACCCTGTACCCATCATGATGTTGTAACAACCTAGCCAAGGTGACAGAGACAGTTAATACCACCCTGTACCCATCATGATGTTGTAACAACCTAGCCAAGGTGACAGAGACAGTTAATACCACCCTGTACCCATCATGATGTTGTAACAACCTAGCCAAGGTGACAGAGAGTTAATACCACCTTGCATCCAGATGATCTCGGGTGTAATCAAATTCAGGTTGG
Source organism: Oncorhynchus masou masou (assembly GCF_036934945.1). Taxonomy (NCBI): domain Eukaryota; kingdom Metazoa; phylum Chordata; class Actinopteri; order Salmoniformes; family Salmonidae; genus Oncorhynchus; species Oncorhynchus masou. The sequence continues at coordinate 40,977 of NW_027002961.1, read as the reverse complement.
TCCCTCTCCGTTTAATTAATACAACAAAATATGTGCTGCTTTTCAACACCTTGGAAGAAATTATTTATATATTTTTTCACTTCAAGTCACTGGTCTCTAACACCCTTGAAATGCAGCTCCTCTTAGATGTGTGTCTCAAATGCAGGATGAGCACCATTGGTTTATCAAACATTCTTACAGGCTTCACAGATAAAATTCAGAGATTCTGACAGGCTTCACAGATAAAATTCAGAGATTCTTACAGGCTTCACAGATAAAATTCAGAGATTCTGACAGGCTTCACAGATAAAATTCAGAGATTCTACAGGCTTCACAGATTAAAATTCAGAGATTCTACAGGCTTCACAGATAAAAATTCAGAGATTCTTACAGGCTTCATAGATTCAACTTCAGAAATATAGGCTACATTCCTGTCTAATTTGTGACACTAACCAACGAGTGTAACCAAGCCCCCACTTCTCCAGGTGAGTAATATTTTCTGTGTGGGAGAGTTTCAGAAAAGCAAAGGACATCAAAGTAAGTGCATACTGTATATTCATAGCTGATATCAAATGTCCTACATAGCTGTTGTTCATTTGAATCTGCCTTGAATAAGAGTTAAAGTCCCACACAGAGAGCAACAGACGCTACGGCAACAGACGCTACGGCAACAGACGCTACGGCAACAGACGCTACGGCAACAGACGCTACGGTCACAGGCGCTACCGCAACAGATGCTACCGCAACAGACGCTACGGCAACAGACGCTACGGCAACAGACGCTACGGCAACAGACGCTATATTAACAGACGCTATGGCAACAGACGCTACCGCACCAGACGCTACCGCACCAGACGCTACCGCAACAGACGCTACCGCAACAGACGCTACGGCAACAGACGCTATATCAACAGACGCTATGGCAACAGACGCTACCGCACCAGACGCTACCGCAACAGACGCTACCGCAACAGACGCTACGGCAACAGACGCTACGGCAACATACGCTATATCAACAGACGCTATGGCAACAGACGCTACCGCAACAGACTCTACCGCAACAGACGCTACGGCAACAGACGCTACGGCAACAGACGCTACGGCAACAGACACTATATCAACAGACACTATAGCAACAGACGCTATAGCAACAGACGCTATAGCAACAGACGCTATAGCAACAGAGACTATAGCAACAGACACTATAGCAACAGACGCTACGGCAACAGACGCTATTGCAAAAGACACTATGGCAACAGACACTATAGCAACAGACACTATAGCAAAATACGTTATAGCAATAGACGCTACAGCAACAGACGCTATTGCAAAAGACACTATAGCAAAATACGTTATAGCAATAGACGCTACAGCAACAGACGCTATTGCAAAAGACACTATGGCAACAGACACTATAGCAACAGACATTATAGCAACATACACTATAGCAACAGACGCTATAGGAACAGACACTACCGCAACAGACACTACCGCAACAGACGCTACCGCAACAGACGCTATAGCAACAGACGCTACCGCAACAGACGCTACGGCAACAGACGCTACCGTAACAGACGCTACCGTAACAGACGCTATGGCAACAGACGCTACGGCAACAGACGCTACCGTAACAGACGCTACCGTAACAGACGCTATTTCAACAGGCGCTATAGCAACAGACGCTACCACAACAGACACTACCGCAACAGACGCTACCGCAACAGCCGCACAGACACTATAGCAACATACATTATAGCAATAGACACTACAGCAACAGACGCTATTGCAAAAGACACTATGGCAACAGACACTATAGCAACAGACGCTATAGCAACATACACTATAGCAACATACATTATAGCAACAGACGCTACAGCAACAGACGCTATTGCAAAAGACACTATGGCAACAGACACTATAGCAACAGACGCTATAGCAATAGACGCTACAGCAACAGACGCTATTGCAAAAGACACTATGGCAACAGACACTATAGCAACAGACACTATTGCAACAGACACTATAGCAACAGACACTATAGCAACATACATTATAGCAATAGACGCTACAGCAACAGACGCTATTGCAAAAGACACTATGGCAACAGACACTATAGCAACAGGCACTATAGCAACAGATACTATAGCAACATACACTAAAGCAACAGACACTATAGCAACAGACGCTATAGCAACAGACACTATAGCAACAGACACTATAGCAACAGATGCTATGGCAACAGCCGCTACGGCAACAGATGCTATAGCAACAGAGCAGGGAGGGAGAGTTACAATGCCTGTGTAATGCAAATGAATGAGAACAGAGTGAACGTTTGCCTAGTACTTCCAGTACGTTACACACGGTATTGGTCCTGTCCTACTGTGACATACAACACGGACAAAAATATAGGCCTCTCTGAAATGCAACCATATACACAACTACTGTCATTTTGCCACAAGACATCATGCGATGTTGAAGAGAAGCTCCACAAAGACTGGTGGCCCAAGATGAAGTCATGAAAACAACACACATTGTTTAACCGTAGATTCTGGAATGTGGACAGAAGACTTCCACCAGTCAGTGTGATGAAAGAATGAGCAGACCAGGACCCACCTCAGAGCACAACCAATAGGTTACATTGGTCATCGTCCCAATTACCGTCAAATAACGCTGTATATCTACCAGTACCAATTATACCCGCAAAAGCAACCAAAGAAACAATCTACTTTAGGAAGTCAAACTAAGCAAAAAGATGTATTCAATCGAAGAATACTAAACATGTGCATTTAACATAAAAATGTCTCTATATTTAGGATTTTGATCACCATCCAGACAGACAGACTGACAGGATGTAATACATCACCATCCAGACAGACTGACAGGATGTAATACATCACCATCCAGACAGACTGACAGGATCTAATACATCACCATCCATCCAGACAGACTGACAGGATGTAATACATCACCATCCATCCAGACAGACTGACAGGATGTAATACATCACCATCCAGACAGACTGACAGGATGTAATACATCACCATCCAGACAGACTGACAGGATGTAATACATCACCATCCAGACAGACTGACAGGATGTAATACATCACCATCCAGACAGACAGACAAACAGAAAGGATGTAATACATCACCATCCAGACAGACTGACAGGATGTAATACATCACCATCCAGACAGACAGACAAACAGACAGGATGTAATACATCACCATCCAGACAGACTGACAGGATGTAATACATCACCATCCAGACAGACAGACTGACAGGATGTAATACATCACCATCCATCCAGACAGACAGACAGGATGTAATACATCACCATCCATCCAGACAGACAGGATGTAATACATCAACAACCATCCAGACAGACTGACAGGATGTAATACATCACCATCCAGACAGACAGACTGACATGATGTAATACATCACCATCCATCCAGACAGACTGACAGGATGTAATACATCACCATCCATCCAGACAGACTGACAGGATGTAATACATCACCATCCAGACAGACAGACTGACAGGATGTAATACAACACCATCCAGACAGACAGACAGGATGTAATACAACACCATCCAGAATGACTGACAGGATGTAATACATCACCATCCATCCAGACAGACTGACAGGATGTAATACATCACCATCCAGACAAACTGACTGACAGTATGTAATACATCACCATCCAGACAGACAGACAGACAGGATGTAATGCATCACCATCCATCCAGACATACTGACAGGATGTAATATATCACCATCCATCCAGACATACAGACAGGATGTAATACATCACCATCCATCCATACAGACTGACAGGATGTAATACATCACCATCCATCCAGACATACAGACAGGATGTAATACATCACCATCCATCCATACAGACTGACAGGATGTAATACATCACCATCCATCCAGACAGACTGACAGGATGTAATACATCACCATCCAGACAGACTGACAGGATGTAATACATCACCATCCATCCAGACAGACAGACTGACATGATGTAATACAACACCATCCAGACAGAAAGACAGGATGTAATAAATCACCATCCAGACAGACTGACAGGATGTAATAAATCACCATCCAGACAGACTGACAGGATGTAATACAGCACCATCCAGACAGACTGACTGACAGGATGTAATACATCACCATCCATCCAGACAGATTGACAGGATGTAATACATCACCATCCAGACAGACTGACAGGATGTAATACATCACCATCCATCCAGACTGACATGATGTAATACATCACCATCCATCCAGGCAGACTGACATGATGTAATACATCACCATCCAGACAGACAGACTGACAGGATGTAATACAACACCATCCAGACAGACAGACAGGATGTAATACATCACCATCCAGACTGACTGACAGGATGTAATACATCATCATCCAGACAGACAGACTGACATGATGTAATACATCACCATCCATCCAGACAGACTGACAGGATGTAATACATCACCATCCATCCAGACAGACTGACAGGATGTAATACATCACCATCCAGACAGACAGACTGACAGGATGTAATACAACACCATCCAGACAGACAGACAGGATGTAATACAACACCATCCAGAATGACTGACAGGATGTAATACATCACCATCCATCCAGACAGACTGACAGGATGTAATACATCACCATCCAGACAAACTGACTGACAGTATGTAATACATCACCATCCAGACAGACAGACAGACAGGATGTAATGCATCACCATCCATCCAGACATACTGACAGGATGTAATATATCACCATCCATCCAGATATACAGACAGGATGTAATACATCACCATCCATCCATACAGACTGACAGGATGTAATACATCACCATCCATCCAGACATACAGACAGGATGTAATACATCACCATCCATCCATACAGACTGACAGGATGTAATACATCACCATCCATCCAGACAGACTGACAGGATGTAATACATCACCATCCAGACAGACTGACAGGATGTAATACATCACCATCCATCCAGACAGACAGACTGACATGATGTAATACAACACCATCCAGACAGAAAGACAGGATGTAATAAATCACCATCCAGACAGACTGACAGGATGTAATAAATCACCATCCAGACAGACTGACAGGATGTAATACAGCACCATCCAGACAGACAGACAAACAGACAGGATGTAATACATCACCATCCAGACAGACTGACAAACAGAAAGGATGTAATACATCACCATCCAGACAGACTGACAGGATGTAATACATCACCATCCAGACAGACAGACAAACAGACAGGATGTAATACATCACCATCCAGACAGACTGACAGGATGTAATACATCACCATCCAGACAGACAGACTGACAGGATGTAATACATCACCATCCATCCAGACAGACAGACAGGATGTAATACATCACCATCCATCCAGACAGACAGGATGTAATACATCAACAACCATCCAGACAGACTGACAGGATGTAATACATCACCATCCAGACAGACAGACTGACATGATGTAATACATCACCATCCATCCAGACAGACTGACAGGATGTAATACATCACCATCCATCCAGACAGACTGACAGGATGTAATACATCACCATCCAGACAGACAGACTGACAGGATGTAATACAACACCATCCAGACAGACAGACAGGATGTAATACAACACCATCCAGAATGACTGACAGGATGTAATACATCACCATCCATCCAGACAGACTGACAGGATGTAATACATCACCATCCAGACAAACTGACTGACAGTATGTAATACATCACCATCCAGACAGACAGACAGACAGGATGTAATGCATCACCATCCATCCAGACATACTGACAGGATGTAATATATCACCATCCATCCAGACATACAGACAGGATGTAATACATCACCATCCATCCATACAGACTGACAGGATGTAATACATCACCATCCATCCAGACATACAGACAGGATGTAATACATCACCATCCATCCATACAGACTGACAGGATGTAATACATCACCATCCATCCAGACAGACTGACAGGATGTAATACATCACCATCCAGACAGACTGACAGGATGTAATACATCACCATCCATCCAGACAGACAGACTGACATGATGTAATACAACACCATCCAGACAGAAAGACAGGATGTAATAAATCACCATCCAGACAGACTGACAGGATGTAATAAATCACCATCCAGACAGACTGACAGGATGTAATACAGCACCATCCAGACAGACTGACTGACAGGATGTAATACATCACCATCCATCCAGACAGATTGACAGGATGTAATACATCACCATCCAGACAGACTGACAGGATGTAATACATCACCATCCATCCAGACTGACATGATGTAATACATCACCATCCATCCAGGCAGACTGACATGATGTAATACATCACCATCCAGACAGACAGACTGACAGGATGTAATACAACACCATCCAGACAGACAGACAGGATGTAATACATCACCATCCAGACTGACTGACAGGATGTAATACATCATCATCCAGACAGACAGACTGACATGATGTAATACATCACCATCCATCCAGACAGACTGACAGGATGTAATACATCACCATCCATCCAGACAGACTGACAGGATGTAATACATCACCATCCAGACAGACAGACTGACAGGATGTAATACAACACCATCCAGACAGACAGACAGGATGTAATACAACACCATCCAGAATGACTGACAGGATGTAATACATCACCATCCATCCAGACAGACTGACAGGATGTAATACATCACCATCCAGACAAACTGACTGACAGTATGTAATACATCACCATCCAGACAGACAGACAGACAGAATGTAATGCATCACCATCCATCCAGACATACTGACAGGATGTAATACATCACCATCCATCCATACAGACTGACAGGATGTAATACATCACCATCCATCCATACAGACTGACAGGATGTAATACATCACCATCCATCCAGACATACAGACAGGATGTAATACATCACCATCCATCCATACAGACTGACAGGATGTAATACATCACCATCCATCCAGACAGACTGACAGGATGTAATACATCACCATCCAGACAGACTGACAGGATGTAATACATCACCATCCATCCAGACAGACAGACTGACATGATGTAATACAACACCATCCAGACAGAAAGACAGGATGTAATAAATCACCATCCAGACAGACTGACAGGATGTAATAAATCACCATCCAGACAGACTGACAGGATGTAATACAGCACCATCCAGACAGACTGACTGACAGGATGTAATACATCACCATCCATCCAGACAGATTGACAGGATGTAATACATCACCATCCAGACAGACTGACAGGATGTAATACATCACCATCCATCCAGACTGACATGATGTAATACATCACCATCCATCCAGGCAGACTGACATGATGTAATACATCACCATCCAGACAGACAGACTGACAGGATGTAATACAACACCATCCAGACAGACAGACAGGATGTAATACATCACCATCCAGACTGACTGACAGGATGTAATACATCATCATCCAGACAGACAGACTGACAGGATGTAATACAACACCATCCAGACAGACAGACAGGATGTAATACATCACCATCCAGACAGACTGACAGGATGTAATACATCACCATCCATCCAGGCAGACTGACATGATGTAATACATCACCATCCAGACAGACAGACTGACAGGATGTAATACAACACCATCCAGACAGACAGACAGGATGTAATACATCACCATCCAGACTGACTGACAGGATGTAATACATCATCATCCAGACAGACAGACTGACAGGATGTAATACAACACCATCCAGACAGACAGACAGGATGTAATACATCACCATCCAGACAGACTGACAGGATGTAATACATCACCATGCAGACAAACTGACTGACAGGATGTAATACATCACCATCCAGACAGACAGACAGACAGACAGACAGACAGACAGACAGACAGACAGACAGACAGACAGGATGTAATGCATCACCATCCATCCAGACATACTGACAGGATGTAATACATCACCATCCATCCAGACAGACTGACAGGATGTAATACGTCACCATCCATCCAGACAGACAGACAGGATTTAATACATCACCATCCATCCAGACTGACAGACAGGATGTAAAACATCACCATCCAGACAGACTGACAGGATGTAATACATCACCATCCAGACAGACAGAAAGGATGTAATACATCACCATCCATCCAGACAGACTGACAGGATGTAATACATCACCATCCATCCATCCAGACTGACAGGATGTAATACATCACCATCCAGACAGACTGACAGGATGTAATACATCACCATCCAGACAGACTGACAGGATGTAATACATCCTCATCCATCCATCCAGACTGACAGGATGTAATACATCACCATCCAGACAGACTGACAGGATGTAATACATCAACTTCCATCCATCCAGACTGACAGGATGTAATACATCACCATCCATCCAGACAGACTGACAGGATGTAATACATCACCATCCAGACAGACTGACAGGATGTAATACATCACCATCCATCCAGACATACTGACAGGATGTAATACATCACCATCCAGACAGACAGACATGATGTAATACATCACCATCCATCCAGACAGACTGACAGGATGTAATACATCACCATCCATCCAGACAGACTGACAGGATGTAATAAATCACCATCCAGACAGACTGACAGGATGTAATACATCACCATCCATGCAGACAGACTGACAGGATGTAATACATCACCATCCATAAAGACAAACAGACAGGATGTAATACATCACCATCCATCCAGACTGACAGGATGTAATAAGTCACCATCCTTCCAGACAGACTGACAGGATGTAATACATCACCATCCATCCAGACAGACTGACAGGATGTAATACATCACCATCCAGACAGACAGACAGGATGTAATACATCACCATCAATCCAGACAGACTGACAGGATGTAATACATCACCATCCATCCAGACAGACTGACAGGATGTAATACATCACCATCCATCCATCCAGACTGACAGGATGTAATACATCACCATCCAGACAGACTGACAGGATGTAATACATCCCCATCCAGACAGACAGACAGGATGTAATACATCACCATCCAGACAGACAGACAGGATGTAATACATCACCATCCATCCAGACTGACAGACAGGATGTAAAACATCACCATCCAGACAGACTGACAGGATGTAATACATCACCATCCAGACAGACAGACAGGATGTAATACATCACCATCAATCCATCCAGACTGACAGGATGTAATACATCACCATCCATCCAGACAGACTGACAGGATGTAATACATCCCCATCCATCCAGACAGACTGACAGGATGTAATACATCACCATCCATGCAGACAGACTGACAGGATGTAATACATCACCATCCATCCAGACTGACAGGATGTAATAAGTCACCATCCTTCCAGACAGACTGACAGGATGTAATACATCACCATCCATCCAGACTGACAGACAGGATGTAAAACATCACCATCCAGACAGACTGACAGGATGTAATACATCACCATCCAGACAGACTGACAGGATGTAATACATCCCCATCCAGACAGACAGACAGGATGTAATACATCACCATCCAGACAGACAGACAGGATGTAATGCATCACCATCCATCCAGACTGACAGATAGGATGTAAAACATCACCATCCAGACAGACAGACAGGATGTAATGCATCACCATCCATCCAGACATACTGACAGGATGTAATACATCACCATCCATCCATACAGACTGACAGGATGTAATACATCACCATCCAGACAGACTGACAGGATGTAATACATCACCATCCATCCAGACAGACAGACAGGATGTAATACATCACCATCCATCCAGACAGACTGACAGGATGTAATACACGACGCTTGGCGTTGCAAGCGCCATGCTCTACCATGGCGCTTACATCACCATCCATCCAGACAGACTGACAGGATGTAATACATCACCATCCATCCATCCAGACTGACAGGATGTAATACATCACCATCCAGACAGACTGACAGCATGTAATACATCACCATCCAGACAGACTGACTGACAGGATGTAATACATCACCATCCAGACAAACTGACTGACAGGATGTAATACATCACCATCCAGACAGACAGACTGACAGGATGTAATACATCACCATCCCTCCAGACAGACTGACAGGATGTAATACATCACCATCCCTCCAGACAGACTGACAGGATGTAATACATCACCATCCCTCCAGACAGACTGACAGGATGTAGTACATCACCATCCAGACAGACTGACAGGGTGTAATACATCACCATCTATCCAGACAGACAGACAGGATGTAATGCATCACCATCCATCCAGACATACTGACAGGATGTAATACATCACCATCCATCCAGACAGACTGACAGGATGTAATACATCACCATCCCTCCAGACAGACTGACAGGATGTAGTACATCACCATCCAGACAGACTGACAGGGTGTAATACATCACCATCTATCCAGACAGACAGATAGGATGTAATACATCACCATCCATCCAGACAGACTGACAGGATGTAATACATCACCATCCATCCAGACAGACTGACAGGATGTAATACATCACCATCCAGACAAACTGACTGACAGGATGTAATACATCACCATCCAGACAGACAGACAGACAGGATGTAATGCATCAACATCCATCCAGACATACTGACAGGATGTAATACATCACCATCCATCCAGACTGACAGACAGGATGTAAAACATCACCATCCAGACAGACTGACAGGATGTAATACATCACCATCCAGACAGACAGACAGGATGTAATACATCACCATCAATCCATCCAGACTGACAGGATGTAATACATCACCATCCAGACAGACTGACAGGATGTAATACATCCCCATCCATCCATCCAGACTGACAGGATGTAATACATCACCATCCAGACAGACTGACAGGATGTAATACATCACCATCCATCCAGACAGACTGACAGGATGTAATAAATCACCATCCAGACAGACTGACAGGATGTAATACATCACCATCCATCCAGACTGACAGGATGTAATACATCACCATCCATCCAGACTGACAGGATGTAATACATCACCATCCATCCAGACTGACAGGATGTAATACATCACCATCCATCCAGACTGACAGGATGTAATAAATCACCATCTAGACAGACTGACAGGATGTAATACATCACCATCCAGACAGACTGACAGGATGTAATACATCACCATCCATCCAGACTGACAGGATGTAATAAGTCACCATCCTTCCAGACAGACAGACAGGATATAATACATCACCATCCAGACAGACTGACAGGATGTAATACATCACCATCCAGACAGACAGACAGGATGTAATACATCACCATCAATCCAGACAGACTGACAGGATGTAATACATCACCATCCATCCAGACAGACTGACAGGATGTAATACATCACCATCCAGACAGACTGACAGGATGTAATACATCACCATCCAGACAGACAGACAGACAGGATGTAATACAACACCATCCAGACAGACAGACAGGATGTAATACATCAAAAACAATCCAGACAGACTGTGTTACGAATCCCTTTTGGCCCGACAGTCTAGGGGGGATGGTAATGAGACTCGTAACATAACTCATGCAAATTATTATTGTGACAAAGGAAAAGTGTGAACGAAATAAGCACGACAACTGAAATCTACCGTCAAACTCTAGGTTTATTTATAAACACACGGTAATGGGGGGAGCAGGAAAAGGGGCTGAGCTGGACCCAAGGAAAGAAACAATAAGTATTCAAAAACACCCCTAAGCTAGACTAGCCTACTTTAACAACAGCTAACTAACTAACCAAAATTACAGTGGGTGGTCCGCCCAGTTCTAACTAGTGTATTTAACAAAGTTCACCTACGGGTAGTGTATGCCCATGGGCGACTTGTCTTGGTTTCCCCCTTTTCCACCAGCAATCAAACACAAACACCATAACCAAAAACAATACTCACAGGTGATGACAAAGTGCTATGAGGTGCTTAAACAAAAGAGAGGTTACGACACAAAGCGAGAGTGAAACACAGAGACCTACAGACATGGCATTTACAGAGAGATTGAGCTGAGCTGAGCTGGGCTCTAGAACAAACAAATGGGGTTTTTAAACCATGGGGAAGGAACTGTGATAGGTCAGGAAATTGGAGGAGGTGTGTCTTCTGATTGATGATTGGTTGTTGACTGATTGGGGAGTGATGATTTTCACCTGTGAGGGGAGAAGGAGAGAAAAGAAACACACACACAGGATACACACACACACAGGATAACTGTATCCGTAACAGACTGACAGGATGTAATACATCACCATCCATCCATACAGACTGACAGGATGTAATACATCACCATCCATCCATACAGACTGACAGGATGTAATACATCACCATCCATCCATCCAGACTGACAGGATGTAATACATCACCATCCAGACAGACTGACAGGATGTAATACATCACCATCCATAAAGACAGACAGACAGGATGTAATACATCACCATCCATCCAGACTGACAGGGTGTAATACATCACCATCCATCCAGACAGACTGACAGGATGTAATACATCACCATCCATCCAGACTGACAGGATGTAATACATCACCATCCATCCAGACAGACTGACAGGATGTAATACATCACCATCCATCCAGACAGACTGACAGGATGTAATACATCACCATCCATCCAGACAGACTGACAGGATGTAATACATCACCATCCATCCAGACAGACTGACAGGATGTAATACATCACCATCCATCCATCCAGACAGACAGGATGTAATACATCACCATCCAGACAGACTGACAGGATGTAATACATCACCATCCATCCAGACAGACTGACAGGATGTAATACATCACCATCCATCCAGACAGACTGACAGGATGTAATAAATCACCATCCAGACAGACTGACAGGATGTAATACATCACCATCCATCCAGACTGACAGGATGTAATAAGTCACCATCCTTCCAGACAGACAGACAGGATATAATACATCACCATCCATCCAGACTGACAGACAGGATGTAAAACATCACCATCCAGACAGACTGACAGGATGTAATACATCACCATCCATCCATCCAGACTGACAGGATGTAATACATCACCATCCAGACAGACTGACAGGATGTAATACATCACCATCCATAAAGACAGACAGACAGGATGTAATACATCACCATCCATCCAGACAGACTGACAGGATGTAATACATCACCATCCATTCAGACTGACAGACAGGATGTAATACATCACCATCCATCTAGACAGACTGACAGGATGTAATACATCACCATCCATCCAGACAGACTGACAGGATGTAATACATCACCATCCATCCAGACAGACTGACAGGATGTAATACATCACCATCCATCCATCCAGACTGACAGGATGTAATACATCACCATCCAGACAGACTGACAGGATGTAATACATCACCATCCAGACAGACTGACAGGATGTAATACATCACCATCCAGACAGACAGACAGGATGTAATACATCACCATCCATCCAGACAGACTGACAGGATGTAATACATCACCATCCATCCAGACAGACTGACAGGATGTAATACATCACCATCCATTCAGACTGACAGACAGGATGTAATACATCACCATCCATCCAGACAGACTGACAGGATGTAATACATCACCGTCCAGACAGACTGACAGGATGTAATACATCACCGTCCAGACAGACTGACAGGATGTAATACATCACCATCCAGACAGACAGACAGGATGTAATACATCACCATCCAGGCAGACTGACAGGATGTAATACATCACCATCCATCCAGACTGACAGGATGTAATACATCACCATCCAGACAGACTGACAGGATGTAATACATCACCATCCAGACAGACTGACAGGATGTAATACATCACCATCCATCCAGACTGACAGGATGTAATACATCACCATCCATCCATCCAGACTGACAGGATGTAATACATCACCATCCATCCATCCAGACTGACAGGATGTAATACATCACCATCCAGACAGACTGACAGGATGTAATACATCACCATCCATAAAGACAGACAGACAGGATGTAATACATCACCATCCATCCATCCAGACTGACAGGATGTAATACATCACCATCCAGACAGACTGACAGGATGTAATACATCACCATCCATAAAGACAGACAGACAGGATGTAATACATCACCATCCATCCAGACAGACTGACAGGATGTAATACATCACCATCCATCCAGACAGACTGACAGGATGTAATACATCACCATCCATCCATCCAGACTGACAGGATGTAATACATCACCATCCAGACAGACTGACAGGATGTAATACATCACCATCCAGACAGACTGACAGGATGTAATACATCACCATCCAGACAGACAGACAGGATGTAATACATCACAATCAATCCATCCAGACTGACAGGATGTAATACATCACCATCCAGACAGACTGACAGGATGTAATACATCACCATCCATCCATCCAGACTGACAGGATGTAATACATCACCATCCATCCATCCAGACTGACAGGATGTAATACATCACCATCCAGACAGACTGACAGGATGTAATACATCACCATCCATAAAGACAGACAGACAGGATGTAATACATCACCATCCATCCATCCAGACTGACAGGATGTAATACATCACCATCCAGACAGACTGACAGGATGTAATACATCACCATCCATAAAGACAGACAGACAGGATGTAATACATCACCATCCATCCAGACAGACTGACAGGATGTAATACATCACCATCCATCCAGACAGACTGACAGGATGTAATACATCACCATCCATCCATCCAGACTGACAGGATGTAATACATCACCATCCAGACAGACTGACAGGATGTAATACATCACCATCCAGACAGACTGACAGGATGTAATACATCACCATCCAGACAGACAGACAGGATGTAATACATCACAATCAATCCATCCAGACTGACAGGATGTAATACATCACCATCCAGACAGACTGACAGGATGTAATACATCAACATCCATCCATCCAGACTGACAGGATGTAATACATCACCATCCAGACAGACTGACAGGATGTAATACATCACCATCCAGACAGACTGACAGGATGTAATACATCACCATCCAGACAGACTGACAGGATGTAATACATCACCATCCAGACAGACTGACAGGATGTAATACATCACCATCCAGACAGAATGACATGATGTAATACATCACCATCCAGACAGACTGACTGACAGGATGTAATAAATCACCATCCAGACAAAATGACTGACAGGATGTAATACATCACCATCCAGACAGACAGACAGACAGGATGTAATGCATCACCATCCATCCAGACATACTGACAGGATGTAATACATCACCATCCATCCATACAGACTGACAGGATGTAATACATCACCATCCCTCCAGACAGACTGACAGGATGTAATACATCACCATCCATCCAGACAGACAGACAGGATGTAATACATCACCATCCATCCAGACTGACAGATAGGATGTAAAACATCACCATCCAGACAGACTGACAGGATGTAATACATCACCATCAATCCAGACAGACTGACAGGATGTAATACATCACCATCCATCCAGACAGACTGACAGGGTGTAATACATCACCATCCATCCAGACAGACTGACAGGATGTAATACATCACCATCCATCCATCCAGACTGACAGGATGTAATACATCAGCATCCAGACAAACTGACTGACAGGATGTAATACATCACCATCCATCCAGACTGACAGGATGTAATAAGTCACCATCCTTCCAGACAGACAGACAGGATATAATACATCACCATCCATCCAGACTGACAGACAGGATGTAAAACATCACCATCCAGACAGACTGACAGGATGTAATACATCACCATCCAGACAGACAGACAGGATGTAATACATCACCATCAATCCAGACAGACTGACAGGATGTAATACATCACCATCCAGACAGACAGACAGGATGTAATACATCACCATCCATCCAGACAGACTGACAGGATGTAATACATCACCATCCATCCATCCAGACTGACAGGATGTAATACATCACCATCCAGACAGACTGACAGGATGTAATACATCCCCATCCAGACAGACAGACAGGATGTAATACATCACCATCCAGACAGACAGACAGGATGTAATACATCACCATCCATCCAGACAGACAGGATGTAATACATCACCATCAATCCATCCAGACTGACAGGATGTAATACATCACCATCCAGACAGACTGACAGGATGTAATACATCACCATCCAGACAGACAGACAGGATGTAATACATCACAATCAATCCATCCAGACTGACAGGATGTAATACATCACCATCCAGACAGACTGACAGGATGTAATACATCAACATCCATCCATCCAGACTGACAGGATGTAATACATCACCATCCAAACAGAATGACAGGATGTAATACATCACCATCCAGACAGACTGACTGACAGGATGTAATAAATCACCATCCAGACAAAATGACTGACAGGATGTAATACATCACCATCCAGACAGACAGACAGACAGGATGTAATGCATCACCATCCATCCAGACATACTGACAGGATGTAATACATCACCATCCATCCATACAGACTGACAGGATGTAATACATCACCATCCAGACAGACTGACAGACAGGATGTAATACATCACCATCCCTCCAGACAGACTGACAGGATGTAATACATCACCATCCATCCAGACAGACAGACAGGATGTAATACATCACCATCCAGACAGACTGACAGGATGTAATACATCACCATCCATCCATCCAGACTGACAGGATGTAATACATCACCATCCATCCAGACAGACAGACAGGATGTAATACATCACCATCCCTCCAGACAGACTGACAGGATGTAATACATCACCATCCATCCAGACTGACAGATAGGATGTAAAACATCACCATCCAGACAGACTGACAGGATGTAATACATCACCATCCTTCCATCCAGACTGACAGGATGTAATACATCACCATCCAGACAGACTGACAGGATGTAATACATCCCCATCCATACATCCAGACTGACAGGATGTAATACATCACCATCCATCCAGACAGACTGACAGGATGTAATACATCACCATCCATCCAGACTGACAGGATGTAATACATCACCATCCAGACAGACTGACAGACAGGATGTAATACATCACCATCCAGACAGATTGACAGGATGTAATACATCACCATCCATCCAGACATACTGACAGGATGTAATACATCACCATCCATCCAGACAGACAGACAGGATGTAATGCATCACCATCCAGACAGATTGACAGGATGTAATACATCACCATCCATCCAGACATACTGACAGGATGTAATACATCACCATCCATCCAGACATACTGACAGGATGTAATACATCACCATCCAGACAGACTGACAGGGTGTAATACATCACCATCCATCCAGACATACTAACAGGATGTAATACATCACCATCCATCCATCCAGACTGATAGGATGTTATACATCAACATCCAGACAAACTGACTGACAGGATGTAATACATCACCATCCAGACAGACAGACAGACAGACAGGATGTAATGCATCACCATCCATCCAGACATACTGACAGGATGTAATACATCACCATCCATCCAGACTGACAGACAGGATGTAAAACATCACCATCCAGACAGACTGACAGGATGTAATACATCACCATCCAGACAGACAGACAGGATGTAATACATCACCAACCATCCAGACAGACTGACAGGATGTAATACATCACCATCCATCCAAACAGACTGACAGGATGTAATACATCACCATCCATCCATCCAGACTGACAGGATGTAATACATCACCATCCAGACAGACTGACAGGATGTAATACATCCCCATCCATACATCCAGACTGACAGGATGTAATACATCACCATCCATCCAGACAGACTGACAGGATGTAATACATCACCATCCAGACAGACAGACAGGATGTAATACATCACCAACCATCCAGACATACTGACAGGATGTAATACATCACCATCCAGACAGACAGACAGACAGGATGTAATGCATCACCATCCATCCAGACAGACTGACAGGATGTAATAAATCACCATCCAGACCGACTGACAGGATGTAATACATCACCATCCATGCAGACAGACTGACAGGATGTAATGCATCACCATCCATCCAGACTGACAGGATGTAATACATCACCATCCATCCAGACAGACTGACAGGATGTAATACATCACCATCCATCCAGACAGACTGACAGGATGTAATACATCACCATCCATCCAGACAGACTGACAGGATGTAATACATCACCATCCATCCAGACAGACTGACAGGATGTAATACATCACCATCCATCCATCCAGACAGACAGGATGTAATACATCACCATCCATCCAGACAGACTGACAGGATGTAATACATCACCATCCATCCAGACAGACTGACAGGATGTAATACATCACCATCCATCCATCCAGACAGACAGGATGTAATACATCACCATCCATCCAGACAGACTGACATGATGTAATACATCACCATCCATCCAGACTGACAGGATGTAATACATCACCAACCATCCAGACAGACTGACAGGATGTAATACATCACCATCCATCCAGACAGACTGACAGGATGTAATACATCACCATCCATCCATACAGACTGACAGGATGTAATACATCACCATCCAGACAGACTGACAGGATGTAATACATCACCATCCAGACAGACAGACTGACAGGATGTAATACATCACCATCCATCCATCCAGACTGACAGGATGTAATACATCACCATCCAGACAGACTGACAGCATGTAATACATCACCATCCAGACAGACTGACTGACAGGATGTAATACATCACCATCCAGACAAACTGACTGACAGGATGTAATACATCACCATCCAGACAGACAGACAGACAGGATGTAATGCATCACCATCCAGACAGATTGACAGGATGTAATACATCACCATCCATCCAGACAGACAGACAGGATGTAATGCATCACCATCCAGACAGACATACTGACAGGATGTAATACATCACCATCCATCCAGACTGACAGGATGTAATACATCACCATCCATCCAGACAGACTGACAGGATGTAATACATCACCATCCATCCAGACATACTGACAGGATGTAATACATCACCATCCAGACAGACTGACAGGGTGTAATACATCACCATCCATCCATCCAGACTGACAGGATGTAATACATCACCATCCAGACAGACTGACAGGATGTAATACATCACCATCCAGACAGACTGACAGGGTGTAATACATCACCATCCATCCAGACTGACAGACAGGATGTAATGCATCACCATCCATCCAGACATACTGACAGGATGTAATACATCACCATCCATCCAGACATACTGACAGGATGTAATACATCACCATCCAGACAGACTGACAGGGTGTAATACATCACCATCCATCCATCCAGACTGACAGGATGTAATACATCACCATCCATCCAGACATACTGACAGGATGTAATACATCACCATCCATCCAGACATACTGACAGGATGTAATACATCACCATCCAGACAGACTGACAGGGTGTAATACATCACCATCCATCCATCCAGACATACTAACAGGATGTAATACATCACCATCCAGACAAACTGACTGACAGGATGTAATACATCACCATCCAGACAGACAGACAGACAGAGAGACAGGATGTAATGCATCACCATCCATCCAGACATACTGACAGGATGTAATACATCACCATCCAGACAGACTGACAGGATGTAATACATCACCATCCATCCAGACAGACTGACAGGATGTAATACATCACCATCCATCCAGACATACTGACAGGATGTAATACATCACCATCCATCCAGACAGACTGACAGGATGTAATACATCACCATCCATCCAGACAGACTGACAGGATGTAATACATCACCATCCATCCATCCAGACTGACAGGATGTAATACATCACCATCCATCCAGACTGACAGGATGTAATACATCACCATCCATCCAGACTGACAGGATGTAATACATCACCATCCATCCAGACAGACTGACAGGATGTAATACATCACCATCCATCCAGACAGACTGACAGGATGTAATACATCACCATCCAGACAGACAGACAGACAGGATGTAATACATCACCATCCAGAAAGACAGACAGGATGTAATGCATCACCATCCATCCAGACATACTGACAGGATGTAATACATCACCATCCAGACAGACAGACAGACAGGATGTAATACATCACCATCCAGAAAGACAGACAGGATGTAATGCATCACCATCCATCCAGACATACTGACAGGATGTAATACATCACCATCCAGACAGACTGACAGGATGTAATACATCACCATCCATGCAGACAGACTGACAGGATGTAATACATCACCATCCATTCAAGACAGACAGACAGGATGTAATACATCACCATCCATCCAGACTGACAGACAGGATGTAAAACATCACCATCCAGACAGACAGACAGGATGTAATACATCACCATCCAGACAGAGACAGACAGGATGTAATACATCACCAACCATCCAGACAGACTGACAGGATGTAATACATCACCATCCATCCAGACAGACTTACAGGATGTATCACATCACCATCCATCCAGACAGACTGACAGGATGTAATACATCACCATCCATCCAGACATACTGACAGGATGTAATACATCACCATCCATCCAGACATACTGACAGGATGTAATACATCACCATCCAGACAGACTGACAGGATGTAATACATCCCCATCCATACATCCAGACTGACAGGATGTAATACATCACCATCCAGACAGACTGACAGGATGTAAAACATCAACTTCCATCCATCCAGACTGACAGGATGTAATACATCACCATCCAGACAGACTGACTGACAGGATGTAATACATCACCATCCCTCCAGACAGACTGACAGGATGTAATAAATCACCATCCAGACAGACAGACTGACAGGATGTAATACATCACCATCCAGACAGACTGACTGACAGGATGTAATACATCACCATCCAGACAGACTGACAGGATGTAAAACATCAACTTCCATCCATCCAGACTGACAGGATGTAATACATCACCATCCAGACAGACTGACTGACAGGATGTAATAAATCACCATCCAGACAGACTGACAGGATGTAATACATCACCATCCAGACAGACTGACAGGATGTAATACATCACCATCCAGACAGACTGACAGGATGTTATACATCACCATCCATCCAGACAGACATACAGGATGTAATACATCACCATCCATCCAGACAGACTGACTGACAGGATGTAATACATCACCATCCAGACAGACAGACTGACAGGATGTAATACATCACCATCCATCCAGACAGACTGACAGGATGTAATACATCACCATCCATCCAGACAGACTTACAGGATGTAATACATCACCATCCATCCAGACAGACTGACAGGATGTAATACATCACCATCCATCCAGACTGACAGGATGTAATACATCACCATCCAGACAGACTGACAGGATGTAATACATCACCATCCAGACAGACAGACTGACAGACTGTAATACATCACCATCCAGACAGACTGACAGGATGTAATACATCACCATCCATCCATCCAGACTGACAGGATGTAATACATCACCATCCATCCAGACAAACTGACAGGATGTAATACATCACCATCCATCCAGACAGACTGACAGGATGTAATACATCACCATCCATCCAGACTGACAGGATGTAATACATCATTTACATTTACATTTAAGTCATTTGGCAGACGCTCTTTTCCAGAGCGACTTACAAATTGTTGAATTCACCTTATGACATCCAGTGGAACAGCCACTTTACAATAGTGCATCTAAATCATTTAAGGGGGGGGGGGTGAGAAGGATTACTTTATCCTATCCTAGGTATTCCTTAAAGAGGTGGGGTTTCAGGTGTCTCCGGAAGGTGGTGATTGACTCCGCTGTCCTGGCGTCGTGAGGGAGTTTGTTCCACCATTGGGGGGCCAGAGCAGCGAACAGTTTAGACTGGTGACGTGAGAGAACTTGGGAAGGTTGAACACCAGACGGGCTGCGGCGTTCTGGATGAGTTGTAGGGGTTTAATGGCACAGGCAGGGAGCCCAGCCAACAGCGAGTTGCAGTAATCCAGACGGGAGATGACAAGTGCCTGGATTAGGACCTGCGCCGCTTCCTGTGTGAGGCAGGGTCGTACTCTGCGGATGTTGTAGAGCATAAACCTACAGGAACGGGCCACCGCCTTGATGTTAGTTGAGAAGGACAGGGTGTTGTCCAGGATCACGCCAAGGTTCTTAGCCCTCTGGGAGGAGGACACAATGGAGTTGTCAACCGTGATGGCGAGATCATGGAACGGGCAGTCCTTCCCCGGGAGGAAGAGCAGCTCCGTCTTGCCGAGGTTCAGCTTGAGGTGGTGATCCGTCATCCACGCTGATATGTCTGCCAGACATGCAGAGATGCGATTCGCCACCTGGTCATCAGAAGGGGGAAAGGAGAAGATTAATTGTGTGTCGTCTGCATAGCAATGATAGGAGAGACCATGTGAGGTTATGACAGAGCCAAGTGACTTGGTGTATAGCGAGAATAGGAGAGGGCCTAGAACAGAGCCCTGGGGGACACCAGTGGTGAGAGCGCGTGGTGAGGAGACAGATTCTCGCCACGCCACCTGGTAGGAGCGACCTGTCAGGTAGTACGCAATCCAAGCGTGGGCCGCGCCGGAGATGCCCAACTCGGAGAGGGTGGAGAGGAGGATCTGATGGTTCACAGTATCGAAGGCAGCCGATAGGTCTAGAAGGAGGAGAGCAAAGGAGAGAGAGTTAGCTTTAGCAGTGCGGAGCGCCTCCGTGATACAGAGAAGAGCAGTCTCAGTTGAATGACTAGTCTTGAAACCTGACTGATTTGGATCAAGAAGGTCATTCTGAGAGAGATAGCGGGAGAGCTGGCCAAGGACGGCACGTTCAAGAGTTTTGGAGAGAAAAGAAAGAAGGGATACTGGTCTGTAGTTGTTGACATCGGAGGGATCGAGTGTAGGTTTTTTCAGAAGGGGTGCAACTCTCGCTCTCTTGAAGACGGAAGGGACGTAGCCAGCGGTCAGGGATGAGTTGATGAGCGAGGTGAGGTAAGGGAGAAGGTCTCCGGAAATGGTCTGGAGAAGAGAGGAGGGGATAGGGTCAAGCGGGCAGGTTGTTGGGCGGCCGGCCGTCACAAGAAGCGAGATTTCATCTGGAGAGAGAGGGGAGAAAGAGGTCAGAGCACAGGGTAGGGCAGTGTGAGCAGAACCAGCGGTGTCGTTTGACTTAGCAAACGAGGATCGGATGTCGTCGACCTTCTTTTCAAAATGGTTGACGAAGTCATCTGCAGAGAAGGAGGAGGGGGGAGGGGGAGGAGGATTCAGGAGGGAGGAGAAGGTGGCAAAGAGCTTCCTAGGGTTAGAGGCAGATGCTTGGAATTTAGAGTGGTAGAAAGTGGCTTTAGCAGCAGAGACAGAGGAGGAAAATGTAGAGAGGAGGGAGTGAAAGGATGCCAGGTCCGCAGGCAGGCGAATTTTCCTCCATTTCCGCTCGGCTGCCCGGAGCCCTGTTCTGTGAGCTCGCAATGAGTCGTCGAGCCACGGAGCGGGAGGGGAGGACCGAGCCGGCCTGGAGGATAGGGGACATAGAGAGTCAAAGGATGCAGAAAGGGAAGAGAGGAGGGTTGAGGAGGCAGAATCAGGAGATTGGAGGTTGGAGAAGGTATGAGCAGAGGGAAGAGATGATAGGATGGAAGAGGAGAGAGTAGCGGGGGAGAGAGAGCGAAGGTTGGGACGGCGCGATACCATCCGAGTAGGGGCAGTGTGGGAAGTGTTGGATGAGAGCGAGAGGGAAAAGGATACAAGGTAGTGGTCGGAGACTTGGAGGGGAGTTGCAATGAGGTTAGTGGAAGAACAGCATCTAGTAAAGATGAGGTCGAGCGTATTGCCTGCCTTGTGAGTAGGGGGGGAAGGTGAGAGGGTGAGGTCAAAAGAGGAGAGGAGTGGAAAGAAGGAGGCAGAGAGGAATGAGTCAAAGGTAGACGTGGGGAGGTTAAAGTCGCCCAGGACTGTGAGAGGTGAGCCGTCCTCAGGAAAGGAGCTTATCAAGGCATCAAGCTCATTGATGAACTCTCCGAGGGAACCTGGAGGGCGATAAATGATAAGGATGTTAAGCTTGAAAGGGCTGGTAACTGTGACAGCATGGAATTCAAATGAGGCGATAGACAGATGGGTAAGGGGAGAAAGAGAGAATGACCACTTGGGAGAGATGAGGATCCCGGTGCCACCACCCCGCTGACCAGAAGCTCTCGGGGTGTGCGAGAACACATGGGCGGACGAAGAGAGAGCAGTAGGAGTAGCAGTGTTATCTGTGGTGATCCATGTTTCCGTCAGTGCCAAGAAGTCGAGGGACTGGAGGGAGGCATAGGCTGAGATGAACTCTGCCTTGTTTGCCGCAGATCGGCAGTTCCAGAGGCTACCGGAGACCTGGAACTCCACGTGGGTCGTGCGCGCTGGGACCACCAGATTAGGGTTGCCGCGGCCACGCGGTGTGGAGCGTTTGTATGGTCTGTGCAGAGAGAAGAGAACAGGGATAGATAGACACATAGTTGACAGGCTACAGAAGAGGCTACGCTAATGCAAAGGAGATTGGAATGACAAGTGGACTACACGTCTCGAATGTTCAGAAAGTTAAGCTTACGTAGCAAGAATCTTATTGACTAAAATGATTGAAGTGATACAGTACTGCTGGAGTAGGCTAGCTGGCAGTGGCTGCGTTGTTGACTTTGCAGGCTAGCTGGCAGTGGCTGCGTTGTTGACACTACACTAATCAAGTCGTTCCGTTGAGTGTAATAGTTTCTACAGTGCTGCTATTTGGGGGCTAGCTGGCTAGCTAGCAGTGTTGATTACGTTACGTTACGTTAAAAGAACGACAATAGCTGGCTAGCTAACCTAGAAAATCGCTCTAGACTACACAATTGTCTATGATACAAAGACGGCTATGTAGCTAGCTAGCTACGATCAAACAAATCAAACCGTTGTACTGTAATGAAGTGAAATGAAAATGTGATACTACCTGTGGAGCGAAGCGGAATGTTGACCGGGTTGTTGAAGTTCTATTCGGTAGACGTTGGCTAGCTGTTGGCTAGCTAGCTAGCAGTATCTCCCACGTTAAGGACGACAAATAGCTGGCTAGCTAACCTCGGTAAATTAAGATAATCACTCTAAGTCTACACACTCTAAACTACATAATTATCTTGGATACAAAGACAGCAAAGACAACTATGTAGCTAGCTAACACTACACTAATCAAGTCGTTCAGTTGAGTGTAATAGTTTCTACAGTGCTGGTATTCGGTAGACGGTGGACGTTAGCTACCTGCTGGGCAGATAGCAGTGTAGACTACGTTAGGACGACGAAAAATGATAATTACGCAATTATCTTTGATACAAAGACGGCTATGTAGCTAGCTAAGGAGAAATTGCTAAGATTAGACAAATCAAACCGTTGTACTATAATGAAATGTAATGAAAAGTTATACTACCTGCGGACCGAAGTGTAGATGCGACCGCTCGCTCCAACCCGGAAGCAAGCGGACATCCAGACAGACATACAGGATGTAATACATCACCATCCATCCAGACAGGATGTAAAACATCACCATCCAGACAGACTGACAGGATGTAATACATCACCATACAGACAGACAGACAGGATGTAATACATCACCATCCATCCAGACAGACTGACAGGATGTAATACATCACCATCCAGACAGACTGACATGATGTAATACATCACCATCCAGACTGACAGACTGACGGGATGTAATAGATCGACATCCAGACAGACTGACAGGATGTAATACATCACCATCCATCCAGACAGACTGACAGGATGTAATACATCACCATCCAGACAGACAGACTGACAGGATGTAATACATCACCATCCATCCAGACAGACATACAGGATGTAATACATCACCATCCATCCAGACTTACAGACAGGATGTAAAACATCACCATCCAGACAGACTGACAGGATGTAATACATCACCATACAAACAGACAGACAGGATGTAATACATCACCATCCATCCACACAGACTGACAGGATGTAATACATCACCATCCAGACAGACTGACATGATGTAATACATCACCATCACCATCCATCCAGACAGACTGACAGGATGTAATACATCACCATCCATCCAGACAGACTGACAGGATGTAATACATCACCATCCATCCAGACAGACTGACAGGATGTAATACATCACCATCCATCCAGACAGACTGACAGGATGTAATACATCAACATCCAGACAGACTGACAGGATGTAATACATCACCATCCATCCAGACAGACTGACAGGATGTAATACATCACCATCCATCCAGACAGACTGACAGGATGTAATACATCACCATCCATCCAGACAGACATACAGGATGTAATACATCACCATCTATCCAGACAGACTGACTGACAGGATGTAATACATCACCATCCAGACAGATTGACAGACAGGATGTAATGCATCACCATCCATCCAGACAGACTGACAGGATGTAATACATCACCATCTATCCAGACAGACTGACTGACAGGATGTAATACATCACCATCCAGACAGATTGACAGGATGTAATACATCACCATCCATCCAGACAGACTGACAGGATGTAATACATCACCATCCATCCAGACAGACTGACAGGATGTAATACATCACCATCCATTCAGACTGAAAGGATGTAATACATCAACAACCATCCAGACTGACAGGATGTAATACATCACCATCCAGACAGACTGACAGGATATAATACATCACCATCCATTAAGACTGAATGACAGGATGTAATACATCACCATCCATCCAGACAGACTGACAGGATGTAATACATCACCATCCATCCAGACAGACTGAAAGGATGTAATACATCACCATCCATCCAGACAGACTGACAGGATGTAATACATCACCATCCATCCAGACAGACTGACAGGATGTAATACATCACCATCCATCCAGACAGACTGACAGGATGTAATACATCACCATCCATCCAGACAGACTGACAGGATGTAATACATCACCATCCAGACAGACTGACAGGATGTAATACATCACCATCCAGACAGACTGACAGGATGTAATACATCACCATCCATCCAGACAGACTGACAGGATGTAATACATCACCATCCAGACAGACTGACAGACAGACAGACAGGATGTAATACATCACCATCCAGACAGACTGACAGGATGTAATACATCACCATCCATCCAGACTGACAGGATGTAATACATCACCATCCATCCAGACAGACTGACAGGATGTAATACATCACCATCCAGACAGACAGACTGACAGGATGTAATACATCACCATCCATCCAGACAGACTGACAGGATGTAATACATCGCCATCCAGACAGACTGACATGATGTAATACATCACCATCCAGACAGACAGACTTACAGGATGTAATACATCACCATCCAGACTGACAGACTGACGGGATGTAATAGATCGACATCCAGACAGACTGACAGGATGTAATACATCACCATCCATCCAGACAGACTGACAGGATGTAATATATCACCATCCATCCAGACTGACAGGATGTAATACATCACCATTCATCCAGACAGACATACAGGATGTAATACATCACCATCCATCCAGACTTACAGACAGGATGTAAAGCATCACCATCCAGACAGATTGACAGGATGTAATACATCACCATACAGACAGACAGACAGGATGTAATACATCACCATCCATCCAGACAGACTGACAGGATGTAATACATCACCATCCAGACAGACAGACAGGATGTAATACATCACCATCAATCCATCCAGACTGACAGGATGTAATACATCACCATCCAGACAGACTGACTGACAGGATGTAATACATCACCATCCAGACAAACTGACTGACAGGATGTAATACATCACCATCCAGACAGACAGGAAGTAATGCATCACCATCCATCCAGACAGACTGACAGGATGTAATACATCACCATCCATCCAGACAGACTGACAGGATGTAATACATCACCATCCAGACAGACTGAAAGGATGTAATACATCACCATCCAGACAGACTGACAGGATGTAATGCATCACCATCAATCCAGACATACTGACAGGATGTAATACATCACCATCCAGACAGACTGACAGACAGACAGGATGTAATACATCACCATCCATCCATCCAGACAGACTGACAGGATGTAATACATCACCATCCATCCAGACAGACTGAGAGGATGTAATACATCACCATCCAGACAGACTGACAGACAGACAGACAGGATGTAATACATCACCATCCAGACAGACTGACAGGATGTAATACATCACCATCCATCCAGACTGACAGGATGTAATACATCACCATCCATCCAGACAGACTGACAGGATGTAATACATCACCATCCGGACAGACAGACTGACAGGATGTAATACATCACCATCCATCCAGACAGACTGACAGGATGTAATACATCACCATCCAGACAGACTGACATGATGTAATACATCACCATCCAGACAGACAGACTGACAGGATGTAATACATCACCATCCAGACTGACAGACTGACGGGATGTAATAGATCGACATCCAGACAGACTGACAGGATGTAATACATCACCATCCATCCAGACAGACTGACAGGATGTAATACATCACCATCCATCCAGACAGATTGACAGGATGTAATACATCACCATCCATCCAGACAGACTGACAGGATGTAATACATCAACATCCAGACAGACTGACAGGATGTAATACATCACCATCCATCCAGACAGACTGACAGGATGTAATACATCACCATCCATCCAGACAGACTGACAGGATGTAATACATCACCATCCATCCATCCAGACAGACTGACAGGATGTAATACATCACCATCCAGACAGATTGACAGACAGGATGTAATGCATCACCATCCATCCAGACAGACTGACAGGATGTAATACATCACCATCCAGACAGATTGACAGGATGTAATACATCACCATCCATCCAGACAGACTGACAGGATGTAATACATCACCATCCATCCAGACAGACTGACAGGATGTAATACATCACCATCCATTCAGACTGAAAGGATGTAATACATCAACAACCATCCAGACTGACAGGATGTAATACATCACCATCCAGACAGACTGACAGGATGTAATACATCACCATCCATCCAGACAGACTGACAGGATGTAATACATCACCATCCATCCAGACAGACTGAAAGGATGTAATACATCACCATCCATCCAGACAGACTGACAGGATGTAATACATCACCATCCATCCAGACAGACTGACAGGATGTAATACATCACCATCCATCCAGACAGACTGACAGGATGTAATACATCACCATCCATCCAGACAGACTGACAGGATGTAATACATCACCATCCATCCAGACAGACTGACAGGATGTAATACATCACCATCCAGACAGACTGACAGGATGTAATACATCACCATCCATCCAGACAGACTGACAGACAGACAGACAGGATGTAATACATCACCATCCAGACAGACTGACAGGATGTAATACATCACCATCCATCCAGACTGACAGGATGTAATACATCACCATCCATCCAGACAGACTGACAGGATGTAATACATCACCATCCAGACAGACAGACTGACAGGATGTAATACATCACCATCCATCCAGACAGACTGACAGGATGTAATACATCACCATCCAGACAGACTGACATGATGTAATACATCACCATCCAGACAGACAGACTGACAGGATGTAATACATCACCATCCAGACTGACAGACTGACGGGATGTAATAGATCGACATCCAGACAGACTGACAGGATGTAATACATCACCATCCATCCAGACAGACATACAGGATGTAATACATCACCATCCATCCAGACTTACAGACAGGATGTAAAGCATCACCATCCAGACAGACTGACAGGATGTAATACATCACCATACAGACAGACAGACAGGATGTAATACATCACCATCCATCCAGACAGACTGACAGGATGTAATACATCACCATCCAGACAGACAGACTGACAGGATGTAATACATCACCATCCATCCAGACAGACTGACAGGATGTAATACATCACCATCCAGACAGACTGACATGATGTAATACATCACCATCCAGACAGACAGACTGACAGGATGTAATACATCACCATCCAGACTGACAGACTGACGGGATGTAATAGATCGACATCCAGACAGACTGACAGGATGTAATACATCACCATCCATCCAGACAGACTGACAGGATGTAATACATCACCATCCATCCAGACAGACTGACAGGATGTAATACATCACCATCCATCCAGACAGACTGACAGGATGTAATACATCACCATCCATCCAGACAGACATACAGGATGTAATACATCACCATCTATCCAGACAGACTGACTGACAGGATGTAATACATCACCATCCAGACAGATTGACAGACAGGATGTAATGCATCACCATCCATCCAGACAGACTGACAGGATGTAATACATCACCATCTATCCAGACAGACTGACTGACAGGATGTAATACATCACCATCCAGACAGATTGACAGGATGTAATACATCACCATCCATCCAGACAGACTGACAGGATGTAATACATCACCATCCATCCAGACAGACTGACAGGATGTAATACATCACCATCCATTCAGACTGAAAGGATGTAATACATCAACAACCATCCAGACTGACAGGATGTAATACATCACCATCCAGACAGACTGACAGGATATAATACATCACCATCCAGACAGACAGACAGACAGGATGTAATACATCACCATCCAGACAAACTGACTGACAGGATGTAATACATCACCATCCATCCAGACAGACTGAAAGGATGTAATACATCACCATCCATCCAGACAGACTGAAAGGATGTAATACATCACCATCCATCCAGACAGACTGACAGGATGTAATACATCACCATCCATCCAGACAGACTGAAAGGATGTAATACATCACCATCCATCCAGACTGAATGACAGGATGTAATACATCACCATCCATCCAGACAGACTGACAGGATGTAATACATCACCATCCATCCAGACAGACTGAAAGGATGTAATACATCACCATCCATCCAGACAGACTGAAAGGATGTAATACATCACCATCCAGACAGACTGACATACAGACAGACAGGATGTAATACATCACCATCCAGACAGACTGACAGGATGTAATACATCACCATCCATCCAGACTGACAGGATGTAATACATCACCATCCATCCAGACAGACTGACAGGATGTAATACATCACCATCCAGACAGACAGACTGACAGGATGTAATACATCACCATCCATCCAGACAGACTGACAGGATGTAATACATCACCATCCAGACAGACTGACATGATGTAATACATCACCATCCAGACAGACAGACTGACAGGATGTAATACATCACCATCCAGACTGACAGACTGACGGGATGTAATAGATCGACATCCAGACAGACTGACAGGATGTAATACATCACCATCCATCCAGACAGACTGACAGGATGTAATATATCACCATCCATCCAGACTGACAGGATGTAATACATCACCATTCATCCAGACAGACATACAGGATGTAATACATCACCATCCATCCAGACTTACAGACAGGATGTAAAGCATCACCATCCAGACAGACTGACAGGATGTAATACATCACCATACAGACAGACAGACAGGATGTAATACATCACCATCCATCCAGACAGACAGACAGGATGTAATACATCACCATCAATCCATCCAGACTGACAGGATGTAATACATCACCATCCAGACAGACTGACTGACAGGATGTAATACATCACCATCCAGACAAACTGACTGACAGGATGTAATACATCACCATCCAGACAGACAGACAGACAGGAAGTAATGCATCACCATCCATCCAGACAGACTGACAGGATGTAATACATCACCATCCATCCAGACAGACTGACAGGATGTAATACATCACCATCCATCCAGACAGACTGACAGGATGTAATACATCACCATCCATCCAGACAGACTGACAGGATGTAATACATCACCATCCAGACAGACTGAAAGGATGTAATACATCACCATCCAGACGGACTGACAGGATGTAATGCATCACCATCAATCCAGACATACTGACAGGATGTAATACATCACCATCCAGACAGACTGACAGGATGTAATACATCACCATCCAGACAGACTGACAGGATGTAATACATCACCATCCATCCAGACAGACTGACAGGATGTAATACATCACCATCCAGACAGACTGACATACAGACAGACAGGATGTAATACATCACCATCCAGACAGACTGACAGGATGTAATACATCACCATCCATCCAGACTGACAGGATGTAATACATCACCATCCATCCAGACAGACTGACAGGATGTAATACATCACCATCCAGACAGACAGACTGACAGGATGTAATACATCACCATCCATCCAGACAGACTGACAGGATGTAATACATCACCATCCAGACAGACTGACATGATGTAATACATCACCATCCAGACAGACAGGATGTAATACATCACCATCCAGACTGACAGACTGACGGGATGTAATAGATCGACATCCAGACAGACTGACAGGATGTAATACATCACCATCCATCCAGACAGACTGACAGGATGTAATATATCACCATCCATCCAGACTGACAGGATGTAATACATCACCATTCATCCAGACAGACATACAGGATGTAATACATCACCATCCATCCAGACTTACAGACAGGATGTAAAGCATCACCATCCAGACAGACTGACAGGATGTAATACATCACCATACAGACAGACAGACAGGATGTAATACATCACCATCCATCCAGACAGAAAGACAGGATGTAATACATCACCATCAATCCATCCAGACTGACAGGATGTAATACATCACCATCCAGACAGACTGACTGACAGGATGTAATACATCACCATCCAGACAAACTGACTGACAGGATGTAATACATCACCATCCAGACAGACAGACAGACAGGAAGTAATGCATCACCATCCATCCAGACAGACTGACAGGATGTAATACATCACCATCCATCCAGACAGACTGACAGGATGTAATACATCACCATCCATCCAGACAGACTGACAGGATGTAATACATCACCATCCATCCAGACAGACTGACAGGATGTAATACATCACCATCCAGACAGACTGAAAGGATGTAATACATCACCATCCAGACAGACTGACAGGATGTAATGCATCACCATCAATCCAGACATACTGACAGGATGTAATACATCACCATCCAGACAGACTGACAGATAGACAGACAGGATGTAATACATCACCATCCATCCATCCAGACAGACTGACAGGATGTAATACATCACCATCCATCCAGACAGACTGACAGGATGTAATACATCACCATCCAGACAGACTGACAGACAGACAGACAGGATGTAATACATCACCATCCAGACAGACTGACAGGATGTAATACATCACCATCCATCCAGACTGACAGGATGTAATACATCACCATCCATCCAGACAGACTGACAGGATGTAATACATAACCATCCGGACAGACAGACTGACAGGATGTAATACATCACCATCCATCCAGACAGACTGACAGGATGTAATACATCACCATCCAGACAGACTGACATGATGTAATACATCACCATCCAGACAGACAGACTGACAGGATGTAATACATCACCATCCAGACTGACAGACTGACGGGATGTAATAGATCGACATCCAGACAGACTGACAGGATGTAATACATCACCATCCATCCAGACAGACTGACAGGATTTAATACATCACCATCCATCCAGACAGACTGACAGGATGTAATACATCACCATCCAGACAGACTGACAGGATGTAATACATCACCATCCAGACAGACAGACAGGATGTAATACATCACCATCAATCCAGACATACTGACAGGATGTAATACATCACCATCCAGACAGACTGACAGACAGACAGGATGTAATACATCACCATCCATCCATCCAGACAGACTGACAGGATGTAATACATCACCATCCATCCAGACAGACTGAGAGGATGTAATACATCACCATCCAGACAGACTGACAGACAGACAGACAGGATGTAATACATCACCATCCAGACAGACTGACAGGATGTAATACATCACCATCCATCCAGACTGACAGGATGTAATACATCACCATCCATCCAGACAGACTGACAGGATGTAATACATCACCATCCATCCAGACAGACTGACAGGATGTAATACATCACCATCCATCCAGACAGACTGACAGGATGTAATACATCACCATCCAGACAGACTGAAAGGATGTAATACATCACCATCCAGACAGACTGACAGGATGTAATGCATCACCATCAATCCAGACATACTGACAGGATGTAATACATCACCATCCAGACAGACTGACAGACAGACAGGATGTAATACATCACCATCCATCCATCCAGACAGACTGACAGGATGTAATACATCACCATCCATCCAGACAGACTGAGAGGATGTAATACATCACCATCCAGACAGACTGACAGACAGACAGACAGGATGTAATACATCACCATCCATCCAGACAGACTGACAGGATGTAATACATCACCATCCGGACAGACATACTGACAGGATGTAATACATCACCATCCATCCAGACAGACTGACAGGATGTAATACATCACCATCCAGACAGACTGACATGATGTAATACATCACCATCCAGACAGACAGACTGACAGGATGTAATACATCACCATCCAGACTGACAGACTGACGGGATGTAATAGATCGACATCCAGACAGACTGACAGGATGTAATACATCACCATCCATCCAGACAGACTGACAGGATGTAATACATCAACATCCAGACAGACTGACAGGATGTAATACATCACCATCCATCCAGACAGACTGACAGGATGTAATACATCACCATCCATCCAGACAGACTGACAGGATGTAATACATCACCATCCATCCATCCAGACAGACTGACAGGATGTAATACATCACCATCCAGACAGATTGACAGACAGGATGTAATGCATCACCATCCATCCAGACAGACTGACAGGATGTAATACATCACCATCCAGACAGATTGACAGGATGTAATACATCACCATCCATCCAGACAGACTGACAGGATGTAATACATCACCATCCATCCAGACAGACTGACAGGATGTAATACATCACCATCCATTCAGACTGAAAGGATGTAATACATCAACAACCATCCAGACTGACAGGATGTAATACATCACCATCCAGACAGACTGACAGGATATAATACATCACCATCCATTAAGACTGAATGACAGGATGTAATACATCACCATCCATCCAGACAGACTGACAGGATGTAATACATCACCATCCATCCAGACAGACTGAAAGGATG
The DNA here is from genome assembly GCF_036934945.1 of Oncorhynchus masou masou. NCBI lineage: Eukaryota > Metazoa > Chordata > Actinopteri > Salmoniformes > Salmonidae > Oncorhynchus > Oncorhynchus masou. Next base: position 5,191 of record NW_027002961.1, on the reverse strand, counting down.
TAATACATCACCATCCAGACAGACAGACAGACAGGATGTAATACATCACCATCCAGACAGACAGACAGACAGGATGTAATACATCACCATCCAGACAGACAGACTGACAGGATGTAATACATCACCATCCATCCAGACAGACTGACAGGATGTAATACATCACCATCCATCCAGACAGACTGACAGGATGTAATACATCACCATCCATCCAGACAGACTGACAGGATGTAATACATCACCATCCATCCAGACAGACTGACAGGATGTAATACATCACCATCCATCCAGACAGACTGACAGGATGTAATACATCACCATCCAGACAGACTGACAGGATGTAATACATCACCATCCATCCAGACAGACTGACAGACAGACAGACAGACAGGATGTAATACATCACCATCCAGACAGACTGACAGGATGTAATACATCACCATCCATCCAGACTGACAGGATGTAATACATCACCATCCATCCATACAGACTGACAGGATGTAATACATCACCATCCAGACAGACAGACTGACAGGATGTAATACATCACCATCCATCCAGACAGACTGACAGGATGTAATACATCACCATCCAGACAGACTGACATGATGTAATACATCACCATCCAGACAGACAGACTGACAGGATGTAATACATCACCATCCAGACTGACAGACTGACGGGATGTAATAGATCGACATCCAGACAGACTGACAGGATGTAATACATCACCATCCATCCAGACAGACTGACAGGATGTAATACATCACCATCCATCCAGACTTACAGACAGGATGTAAAGCATCACCATCCAGACAGACTGACAGGATGTAATACATCACCATTCATCCAGACAGACATACAGGATGTAATACATCACCATCCATCCAGACTTACAGACAGGATGTAAAGCATCACCATCCAGACAGACTGACAGGATGTAATACATCACCATACAGACAGACAGACAGGATGTAATACATCACCATCCATCCAGACAGACTGACAGGATGTAATACATCACCATCCAGAAAGACAGACAGGATGTAATACATCACCATCAATCCATCCAGACTGACAGGATGTAATACATCACCATCCAGACAGACAGACTGACAGGATGTAATACATCACCATCCATCCAGACAGACTGACAGGATGTAATACATCACCATCCAGACAGACTGACATGATGTAATACATCACCATCCAGACAGACAGACTGACAGGATGTAATACATCACCATCCAGACAGACTGACATGATGTAATACATCACCATCCAGACAGACTGACAGGATGTAATACATCACCATCCATCCAGACAGATTGACAGGATGTAATACATCACCATCCATCCAGACAGACTGACAGGATGTAATACATCACCATCCATCCAGACAGACTGACAGGATGTAATACATCACCATCCATCCAGACAGACTGACAGGATGTAATACATCACCATCCATCCAGACAGACTGACAGGATGTAATACATCAACATCCAGACAGACTGACAGGATGTAATACATCACCATCCATCCAGACAGACTGACAGGATGTAATACATCACCATCCATCCAGACAGACTGACAGGATGTAATACATCACCATCCATCCAGACAGACATACAGGATGTAATACATCACCATCTATCCAGACAGACTGACTGACAGGATGTAATACATCACCATCCAGACAGATTGACAGACAGGATGTAATGCATCACCATCCATCCAGACAGACTGACAGGATGTAATACATCACCATCTATCCAGACAGACTGACTGACAGGATGTAATACATCACCATCCAGACAGATTGACAGGATGTAATACATCACCATCCATCCAGACAGACTGACAGGATGTAATACATCACCATCCATCCAGACAGACTGACAGGATGTAATACATCACCATCCATTCAGACTGAAAGGATGTAATACATCAACAACCATCCAGACTGACAGGATGTAATACATCACCATCCAGACAGACTGACAGGATGTAATACATCACCATCCATCCAGACAGACTGACAGGATGTAATACATCACCATCCATCCAGACAGACTGACAGGATGTAATACATCACCATCCATCCAGACAGACTGACAGGATGTAATACATCACCATCCATCCAGACAGACTGACAGGATGTAATACATCACCATCCATCCAGACAGACTGACAGGATGTAATACATCACCATCCAGACAGACTGAAAGGATGTAATACATCACCATCCAGACAGACTGACAGGATGTAATGCATCACCATCAATCCAGACATACTGACAGGATGTAATACATCACCATCCAGACAGACTGACAGACAGACAGACAGACAGGATGTAATACATCACCATCCATCCATCCAGACAGACTGACAGGATGTAATACATCACCATCCATCCAGACAGACTGACAGGATGTAATACATCACCATCCAGACAGACTGACAGACAGACAGACAGGATGTAATACATCACCATCCAGACAGACTGACAGGATGTAATACATCACCATCCATCCAGACTGACAGGATGTAATACATCACCATCCATCCAGACAGACTGACAGGATGTAATACATAACCATCCGGACAGACAGACTGACAGGATGTAATACATCACCATCCATCCAGACAGACTGACAGGATGTAATACATCACCATCCAGACAGACTGACATGATGTAATACATCACCATCCAGACAGACTGACAGGATGTAATACATCACAATCCATCCAGACAGACTGACAGGATGTAATACATCACCATCCAGACTGACAGACTGACGGGATGTAATAGATCGACATCCAGACAGACTGACAGGATGTAATACATCACCATCCATCCAGACAGACTGACAGGATGTAATACATCACCATCCATCCAGACAGACTGACAGGATGTAATACATCACCATCCAGACAGACTGACAGGATGTAATACATCACCATCCAGACAGACTGACAGGATGTAATACATCACAATCCATCCAGACAGACTGACAGGATGTAATACATCACCATCCAGACAGACTGACAGACAGACAGACAGGATGTAATACATCACCATCCAGACAGACTGACAGGATGTAATACATCACCATCCATCCAGACTGACAGGATGTAATACATCACCATCCATCCAGACAGACTGACAGGATGTAATACATCACCATCCAGACAGACAGACTGACAGGATGTAATACATCACCATCCATCCAGACAGACTGACAGGATGTAATACATCACCATCCAGACAGACTGACAGGATATAATACATCACCATCCATTAAGACTGAATGACAGGATGTAATACATCACCATCCATCCAGACAGACTGACAGGATGTAATACATCACCATCCATCCAGACAGACTGACAGGATGTAATACATCACCATCCATCCAGACAGACTGACAGGATGTAATACATCAACATCCATCCAGACAGACTGACAGGATGTAATACATCACCATCCATCCAGACAGACTGACAGGATGTAATACATCACCATCCATCCAGACAGACTGACAGGATGTAATACATCACCATCCAGACAGACTGACAGGATGTAATACATCACCATCCATCCAGACAGACTGACAGACAGACAGACAGGATGTAATACATCACCATCCAGACAGACTGACAGGATGTAATACATCACCATCCATCCAGACTGACAGGATGTAATACATCACCATCCATCCAGACAGACTGACAGGATGTAATACATCACCATCCAGACAGACAGACTGACAGGATGTAATACATCACCATCCATCCAGACAGACTGACAGGATGTAATACATCACCATCCAGACAGACTGACATGATGTAATACATCACCATCCAGACAGACAGACTGACAGGATGTAATACATCACCATCCAGACTGACAGACTGACGGGATGTAATAGATCGACATCCAGACAGACTGACAGGATGTAATACATCACCATCCATCCAGACAGACTGACAGGATGTAATACATCACCATCCATCCAGACTTACAGACAGGATGTAAAGCATCACCATCCAGACAGACTGACAGGATGTAATACATCACCATTCATCCAGACAGACATACAGGATGTAATACATCACCATCCATCCAGACTTACAGACAGGATGTAAAGCATCACCATCCAGACAGACTGACAGGATGTAATACATCACCATACAGACAGACAGACAGGATGTAATACATCACCATCCATCCAGACAGACTGACAGGATGTAATACATCACCATCCAGACAGACAGACAGGATGTCATACATCACCATCAATCCATCCAGACTGACAGGATGTAATACATCACCATCCAGACAGACAGACTGACAGGATGTAATACATCACCATCCATCCAGACAGACTTACAGGATGTAATACATCACCATCCAGACAGACTGACATGATGTAATACATCACCATCCAGACAGACAGACTGACAGGATGTAATACATCACCATCCAGACTGACAGACTGACGGGATGTAATAGATCGACATCCAGACAGACTGACAGGATGTAATACATCACCATCCATCCAGACAGACTGACAGGATGTAATACATCACCATCCATCCATACAGACTGACAGGATGTAATACATCACCATCCATCCAGACAGACTGACAGGATGTAATACATCAACATCCAGACAGACTGACAGGATGTAATACATCACCATCCATCCAGACAGACTGACAGGATGTAATACATCACCATCCATCCAGACAGACTGACAGGATGTAATACATCACCATCCATCCAGACAGACATACAGGATGTAATACATCACCATCTATCCAGACAGACTGACTGACAGGATGTAATACATCACCATCCAGACAGATTGACAGACAGGATGTAATGCATCACCATCCATCCAGACAGACTGACAGGATGTAATACATCACCATCTATCCAGACAGACTGACTGACAGGATGTAATACATCACCATCCATCCAGACAGACATACAGGATGTAATACATCACCATCCATCCAGACAGACATACAGGATGTAATACATCACCATCCAGACAGATTGACAGGATGTAATACATCACCATCCATCCAGACAGACTGACAGGATGTAATACATCACCATCCATCCAGACAGACTGACAGGATGTAATACATCACCATCCATTCAGACTGAAAGGATGTAATA
>NW_027002960.1:0-5838 GCF_036934945.1 Oncorhynchus masou masou | reverse complement strand
GCCCTGGGGAGTTTGGGATCGGGGAAGGGAGAGAGATGAGACAGAGAGGACCATGCCCTGGGGTGTTTGGGATCGGGGAAAGGAGAGAGATGAGACAGAGAGGACCATGCCCTGGGGAGTTTGGGATCGGGGAAAGGAGAGAGATGAGACAGAGAGGACCATGCCCTGGGGTTTTTGGGATCAGGGAAGGGAGAGAGATGAGACAGAGAGGACCATGCCCTGGGGTGTTTGGGATCGGGGAAGGAAGAGAGATGAGACAGAGAGGACCATGCCCTGGGGTGTTTGGGATCGGGGAAAGGAGAGATGAACAGAGAGGACCATGCCCTGGGGAGTTTGGGATCGGGGAAAGGAGAGATGAGACAGAGAGGACCATGCCCTGGGGAGTTTGGGATCGGGAAAGGAGAGAATGAGACAGAGAGGACCATGCCCTGGGGTGTTTGGGATCGGGAAGGGAGAGAGATGAGACAGAGAGGACCATGCCCTGGGGTGTTTGGGATCTGGGAAGGGAGAGACGTGAGACAGAGAAGGACATGCCCTGGGGTGTTTGGGATCGGGGAAGGGAGAGACATCGGGGATTCTCTTCTCAGCTAAATTATTTTCACTCCTTCGGGTGGTCTATTGAGGAGACAGACTTTAAATCACTCAAAGTTGCGACAATTGTTAAACTTCAAAAATATGAATAAAATAAATGTTTTTAAATGTTTTAATTGAGTAACCTCACCTATTTTAGGTTCACACATACCCACACACACACACACACACATTTGTTGTACTGTCCTTGTGGGTACCAACAATTGATTCCCATTCAAAATCCCATTTTCCTTAACCTCGAACCCTAACCCTAACTACTAATTCTAACCCTTATTCTAATGTTAACCCTAAACCTAACCCCCTAGCCTAAAATTCCCCTTTTCCTTGTGGGGACCAGCTAAATGTCCCCAGTTGTTAACATTTTTCTGGTCCTCACAAGGATAGTAAAACCAAAACACACACACACACACACAGACACACACACGCAGTGCATGTGTGAGTGTAGTGTCGGTGAGCTTGAGTGTGATTGACAGGGAGTGGTGAGCAGAGGAAATGAGGGTTGAAAGAACACTCAGGTGGTGTTAACACCTGATTGACAGGTTGGCCCCACCCTCGCTGACACTCAGACAGACAGAAGACAACCTTCATTTATTCTCCACAAATAAGACAATGGGCTGTCTCCTTTACTCACCCATCTTTCTTTTTTCACTTCAGTATTCTTTCTCTTTTTCTCTCCCTTCTCTTTCTCTCCCTCCCTCCTTCTTTCTCTGATGACTGCTGTTGAGTTGTATCTTCCACCCTGGTCTCTCTTCTCTTGTTTCTCGAGAGTGTTTCTGCTGATCCCTGGGTTTCTCCGTCACTCCCAAAGGGTGACTGGGTGTGTGTCTCTGTGCCAGTGTGTGTGTAAGTTATAGTATGCCTTTGTATATGTGAGTGCCTTGTGTCTTTGTGTGTGCATGAATGTGCATTTGTAAGGATGTGTGTGGATGCTTGTCAGTATGTGTGCTTGCTTTCTTGCATGTGTACAAGTGCACGTGAGTGTGTCAGAGAGATAGGCCAGGTGTCTGCTCATTGCGGGTTGTCTGTCAGTGGTCTTAGGGCAGGGGTGTGGAGTGAGAGTGGGGCTTGGGCCGGGAAACTGTGACCAAACCGGCTGGGAGGAAATTCCTGCCATTCCCCAGGATCCGCCTGGACAAAAAGCACCATAACACACCTGGGATACACAGACATGGGCTCAACACACACACACACACACACACACACACACACACACACACACACACACACACACACCTCTGCACCAATTAACGTGAAATGTAAAACCACCCCCTAAAGTGCAAAGGTCAAATAGAAAAAGGAACCTGAATGCACCTAGACACCAACCTTCCCTCTATCTATCCTTTTCAATGTTCCAAACAAACAGTTTAAAAAACTTGCATGTCCGGTTACACAGATTATAACCAGTAAGAGTATTGTTACACACACACGCACGCACAGAGAGAGACTTCTACCCCCTCTAAAAAGGGATTGAAAGCATGGTAGGTTGTGTTTGTGTGATCAGAGGCCCACGGCAGACTGTCATCACCTGAGTCAACTGTAGCCATCAGCCAGTCTGCCTGAGAAAACACCAGAGACATCCAGCCAGAACTAACTAATACATGATACCAGAGACATCCACCAGAACTAATACATGATACCAGAGACATCCAGACAGAACTAACTAATACATGATACCAGAGACATCCAGACAGAACTAACTAATACATGATACCAGAGACATCCAGACAGCACTAATACATGATACCAGAGACATCCAGACAGAACTAACTAATACATCACCTCTCCTTGTGATTGTCTCCACCCCCTCCAGGTGTCGTAGATTTTCTTCAGTGTATTTATCCCTGTGTTTCTTGTCTCTCTGTGCCAGTTCGTCTTGTATGTTTGTTTTTCCCATTCACTTTTTGATAAGTCTTCCCGGTTTTGACCCCTGCCTGACTCTGGACTACTTTCCCACCTGCCTGATCATCCTGCCTGCCCTGACCTTGATTCTGCCTGCCTGATCATCCTGCCTGCCCTGACCTTGATTCTGCCTGCCTGATCATCCTGCCTGCCCTGACCTTGATTCTGCCTGCCACGACCATTCTCTTGACTTACCCTGTTGGATTATTAAATATTGTAAGGCTCCAACCATCTGCCTCCTGTGTCTGCGTTTGGGTATCGCCTTGTGTCATGATAAATACATGATACCAGAGACATCCAGACAGGACTAACTAGTACGTGGTCCAAGGCACTGCATCTCAGTGCTAGAGATATCACCACAGACCCTGGTTCGATTCCAGGCTCTATCACAGCCGGCTGTGATTGGGAGTCCCATATTGCGGCACACCGTTGGCCCAGCGTCGTTAGGGTTTGGCTGAGGTAGGCCGTCATTGTAAATAAGAATTTGTTCCTAACTGACTTGCATAGTTAAATAAAAAGAGGTGGGGAGATCTATCTGTTTTTACTGCATATATCTATAGAGAGAGACTAGCTTACGCCAAACTCCATATCACACAAGATGGCTAAGGAGTTTGGTAGAGTCGAGAGGGGGAGAATATACTTGTGCCACATTTAAAAATGTAATTAAATTTCCTATTAACTTGCCCTACAAGTGTAATTTCAATGGAAGTTCAGTGATACGAGGTACAGTGCCTTTGTAACGGCGTTCTTCGTTTGTCGAAAGAGAGTCGGACCGAAATGCAGCGTGTTGGTTACTCATGTTTTTAATAGAACAAATGACGATACATGAAATAACAAAAACAACACTCGGAACGTGAAAAACCTATACAGCCTGTCTGGTGAACACTAACACAGAGACAGGAACAATCACCCACGAAATACAAAGTGAAACCCAGGCTACCTAAATACGGTTCCCAATCAGAGACAACGAGAATCACCTGACTCTGATTGAGAACACGCCTCAGGCAACCAAACCTATGCAACACACACCCCTAATCAGCCACAATCCCAATAACTAAAAAACCCCACTAAGAAATACAACAAACATAAACCCATGTCACACCCTGGCCTGACCAACTAATTAACTAAAACACAAAATACTAAGACCAAGGCGTGACAGAACCCCCCCCTAAGGTGCGGACTCCGCACCTCAAAACCATAGAGAGGTTCCTGGGTGAGGCGTCTGTCCATGGTGGCGGTTCCGGCTCGGGACGTGGACCCCACTCCATAAATGTCATAGTTCCTCCCCTTCGCGTCCTGGGATGATCCACCCTCGCCGCCGACCATGGCCGAATAGTCCTCACCCAGAACCCCACTGAACTGAGGAGCAGCTCGTGGCTGAGGGGCAGCTCGGGACTGAGGGGCAGCTCGGGACTGAGGGGCAGCTCGGGACTGAGGGGCAGCTCGGGACTGAGGGGCAGCTCGGGACTGAGGGGCAGCTCGGGACTGAGGGGCAGCTCGGAACTGAGGGGCAGCTCGGGACTGAGGCGCAGCCCAGTGATGAGAGGAAGCCCAGTACTAAGAGGAAACCCAGTACTGAGAAGAAGCCCAGTACTGAGATGAAGCCCAGCCAGGCAGTTGAATCCGGCAGATACTGGCTGACTGGCGGATCTGGAAGAGTCTGGTTGACTGGCAGATCTGGAAGAGTCTGGTTGACTGGCAGATCTGGAAGAATCTGGCTGAATGGTAGATCTGGAAGAGTCTGGCTGAATGGCAGATCTGGAAGAGTCTGGCTGACTGGCAGATCTGGAAGAGTCTGGCTGACTGGCAGATCTGGAAGAGTCTGGCTGACTGGCAGATCTGGAAGAGTCTGGCTGACTGGCAGATCTGGAAGAGTCTGGCTGACTGGCAGATCTGGAAGAAGTCTGGCTGACTGGCAGATCTGGAAGAGTCTGGCTGACTGGCAGATCTGGAAGAGTCTGGCTGACTGGCAGATCTGGAAGAGTCTGGCTGACTGGCAGATCTGGAAGAGTCTGGCTGACTGGCAGATCTGGAAGAGTCTGGCTGACTGGCAGATCTGGAAGAGTCTGGCTGACTGGCAGATCTGGAAGAGTCTGGCTGACTGGCAGATCTGGAAGAGTCTGGCTGACTGGCAGATCTGGAAGAGTCTGGCTGACTGGCAGATCTGGAAGAGTCTGGCTGACTGGCAGATCTGGAAGAGTCTGGCTGACTGGCAGATCTGGAAGAGTCTGGCTGACTGGCAGATCTGGAAGAGTCTGGCTGACTGGCAGATCTGGAAGAGTCTGGCTGACTGGCAGATCTGGAAGAGTCTGGCTGACTGGCAGATCTGGAAGAGTCTGGCAGACTGACGGCTCTGGCTGCTCCATGCTGACTGACGGCTCTGGCTGCTCCATGCTGACTGGCGGCTCTGGCTGCTCCATGCAGATTGACAGCTCTGGCGGCTTCTTGCAGACTGACAGCTCTGACTGTTCCATGCAGACTAACAGCTTTGGCAGCTCCTTGCCGACTGGCAGCTCCTTGCAGACTGACAGCTCCTTGCAGACTGGCAACTCCATGCAGACTGGCAACTCCATGCAGACTGGCAACTCCATGCAGACTGGCAACTCTGGCTGCTCCAAGCAGACTGACAGCTCTGGCTGCCCCATGCAGACTGGCAGCTCTAGCTGCTCCATGCAGACTGGCAGCTCTGGCTGCTCCATGCAGACTGGCAGCTCTGGCTGCTCCATGCAGACTGGCAGCTCTGGCTGCTCCATGCAGACTGGCAGCTCTAGCTGCTCCATGCAGACTGGCAGCTCTGGCTGCTCCATGCAGACTGGCCTCTGGCTGCTCCATGCAGACTGGCAGCTCCAGCTGCTCCATGGACTGGCTCAGCTGCCATGCAGACTGGCAGCTCTAGGCTGCTCCATGCAGACTGGCAGCTCAGGCTGCTCCGAACAGGCAGGAGGCTCCGGCAGCGCTGTAGAGGAGGAAGGCTCTAGAAACGCTGAACAGGCGGGAGACTCCGACAGCGCAGGAGAGGGAGAAAGCGCTGGCTGCGCTGAACGAGGCGAGGCGCACTGAAGGCCTGGTGCGTGGTACTGGAACTGGTGGTACTGGATCGAGGACACGCACAGGAAGCCTGGTGCGGGGAGCTACCATCGGAGGACTGGTGTGTGAAGGTGGCACAGGATGGACTGGACCGTGAAGGTGTACTGGAGAGCCTGAGAGCAGGACTGGCACAGGACGTGCAAGGCTAGGTAGGTACACAGGAGGCCTAGTGCGTGAGGCTGGCACATTTCTCACCAGCCGACTAACACGCACCTCAGGACTAGTATGGAGCGCTGACCCAGGTGCCATTAAATCCCCGAC
>NW_027002959.1:0-5841 GCF_036934945.1 Oncorhynchus masou masou | reverse complement strand
TTTATTTAACTAGGCAAGTCAGTTAAGAACAAATTCTTATTTACAATGACAGCCTACCCCTGCCAAACCCTAACAGGACAACGCCAAACCTAACCAGGACAACGCTGGGCCAATTGTGCACCGCCCTATGGGACTCACAATCACAGCCGTTTGTGATACAGCCTGGAATTGAACCAGGGTCTGTAGTGACGCCTTTATCACTGCGATGCAGTGCCTTAAACCTCTGCGCCACTCACTCTAACCCGGATGCTTATAAGAAATCCCGCTGTGCCATCCGACAAACCATCAAACAGGCAAAGCGTCAATACAAGACTAAGATTCAACCCTACTACACCAGCTCCGATGCTCGTCGGATGTGGCAGGGCTTGCAAAATATTACGGAAGCATAGTTGCAAGCTGTCCAGTGACACGAGCATACCAGACGAGCTAAATAACTTCATGCACGCTTTGAAGCAAGCACTGAAGCATGCATGAGAGCATCAGCTGTTTCAGATGACTGTGTGATCACGCTCTCCGTAGCCGATGTGAGTAAGATCTTTAAATAGGTCAAGCATTCACAAGGCCGCAGGGCCAGACGGATTACCAGGGACGTGTACTCTGAGCATGCGCTGACCAATTGGCAAGTGTCTTCACTGATATTTTCAACCTGTCCCCTGACCAAGTCTGTAATACCAACATGTTTCAAGCAGACCACCATAGTCCCTGTGCCCAAAAACACCAAGGTAACCTGCCTAAATGACTACTGACCCGTAGCACTCACGTCTGTTGCCATGAAGTGCTTTGAAATGCTGGCTCACATCAACACCATTATCCCATAAACCCTAGACCCACTCCAATTTGCATACCGCCCATCAGATCCACAGATGGCGCACTCCACACTGCCCTTACCCACCTGGACAAAAGGAACACCTACGTGAGAATGTTATTCATTGACTACAGCTCAGCGTTCAACACCATAGTGCCCTTAAAGCTTATCAGTAAGCTAAGGACCCTGGGACTAAACACATCCCTCTGCAACTGGATCCTGAACTTCCTGACGGCCCGTCCGTCCGTTGCTATATCAACAGTGTGATGACCTAATGAATAGAATTTTGGAGATCATTACAGCCTAAATCACGTTCTTTTCATCATCGCTATGCAAACAAGGCAATGATGTCTGTGACAATTTTGCTGTTTAAACAAGTTTTGTTTAGCTAATAAAATGAAAACATTAATTCTAACTACTTTTTTGGTAATCTTGTTAACATTACAACACGAAATCCATGTGTAAACGTGTAATCTGCTTGACACATTAAAGTTACTTACCTTACAGATCACGAAGTCAGCTAATTTCCACTCCATTCGTATGCAAATCCGTTTGAGTCATACACTGGCTTGTCTGGCTGTCATGTTTTTATTTTCTCTTGCCTTACCCTTGTCTACACTGAAATAATATCATTTCAGTATTCCTCTATTATGTTTAATTTTTTTCTATCTCCCATAGCTCATTGGTACAACATTGTGGTTGAATATATATGTATCTATTGTAGGTCCTAGGATACAGCAATGAATAATGTGGAAGAAATTACATACCATCAAAGGAAACTTTCAGGAATGAAACCTTATGAAACAGCTGTGAAAACCATCCTGGAAAACAATGTCAGATTTTAATACATTTTGATCGTTTCTTGGTACATTTGTGTCATTTAATTTATTTTCACAGGTCATTTTTTGTACACTCACATTGCAATTAGACTGAAATACTTAATTCTGGTGTGTGGAATAAAGGGGTGGGTGCTGTGTGGTTGGGAGGTTCTGCCTGTCACTTGTTCTCAACAGGCAGTCTCGGAAGGGGACTTGAAGTGGGAGACTGCGAAGTCCAAGCACTGCTGCTCTCTTTGTTCTGACTGTTTGCAGTGCTAGTGGTTTTTAGTTCATCTGCGTATTTTACATATTATATGCCCAGTATGATATGGCTAGCAAACTTTATTAGCAGATAATGACAACATGACAATGACAGTAGCTTTAGACAATGTAATGAGATCAAATCAAATCAAATCAAATTTTATTTGTCACATACACATGGTTAGCAGAAGTTAATGCGAGTGTAGCAAAATGCTTGTGCTTCTAGTTCCGACAATGCAGTAATAACCAACAAGTAATCTAACTAACAATTCCTAAACTACTGTCTTATACACAGTGTAAGGGGATAAAGAATAGCAGCACTGTAGCAGCACTGTAGAAACTATTACACTCGACGGAACGACTTGATTAGTGTAGTGTCAACATCGCAGCCACTACCAGCTAGCCTACTCCAGCAGTACTGTATCATTTCAATCATTTTAGTCAATAAGATTCTTGCTACGTAAGCTTAACTTTCTGAACATTCGAGACGTGTAGTCCACTTGTCATTCCAATCTCCTTTGCATTAGCGTAGCCTCTTCTGTACCCTGTTAACTATGTGTCTATCTATCCCTGTTCTCTCCTCTCTGCACAGACCATACAGGCGCTCCCACACCGCGTGGCACGGCCACCTAATCTGGTGGTCCCAGCGCGCACCCCACGTGGGAGTTCCTGGTCTCCGGTAGCCTCTGGAACTGCCGATCTGCGGCAACAAGGCAGAGTTCATCTCAGCCTATGCCTCCCTCAGTCCCTCGACTTCCTGGCACTGACGGAAACATGGATCACCACAGATAACACTGCTACTCCTACTGCTCTCTCTTCGTCCGCCCACGTGTTCTCGCACACCCGAGAGCTTCTGGTCAGCGGGGTGGTGGCACCGGGATCCTCATCTCTCCCAAGTGGTCATTCTCTCTCTCCCCTTACCCATCTATCTATCGCCTCCTTTGAATTCCATGCTGTCACAGTTACCAGCCCTTTCAAGCTTAACATTCTTATCATTTATCGCCCTCAGGTTCCCTCGGAGAGTTCATCAATGAGCTTGATGCCTTGATAAGCTCCTTTCCTGAGGACGGCTCACCTCTCACAGTCCTGGGCGACTTTAACCTCCCCACGTCTACCTTTGACTCATTCCTCTCTGCCTCCTTCTTTCCACTCCTCTCCTCTTTTGACCTCACCCTCTCACCTTCCCCCCTACTCACAAGGCAGGCACGCTCGACCTCATCTTTACTAGATGCTGTTCTTCCACTAACCTCACTGCAACTCCCCCTCCAAGTCTCCGACCACTACCTTGTATCCTTTTCCCTCTCGCTCTCATCCAACACTTCCCACACTGCCCCTACTCGGATGGTATCGCATGAGTCCCAACCTTCGCTCTCTCTCCCCCGCTACTCTTTCCTCTTCCATCCTATCATCTCTTCCCTCTGCTCATACCTTCTCCAACCTTTCTCCTGACTCTGCCTCCTCAACCCTCCTCTCTTCCCTTTCTGCATCCTTTGACTCTCTATGTCCCCTATCCTCAGGCCGGCTCGGTCCTCCCCTCCCCGCTCCGTGGCTCGATGACTCATTGCGAGCTCACAGAACAGAGCTCCGGGCAGCCGAGCGGAATGGAGGAAAACTGGCCTCCTGCGGACCTGGCATCCTTTCACTCCCTCCTCTCTACATTTTCCTCCTCTGTCTCTGCTGCTAAAGCCACTTTCTACCACTCTAAATTCCAAGCATCTGCCTCTAACCCTAGGAAGCTCTTTGCCACCTTCTCCTCCCTCCTGAATCCTCCTCCCCCTCCCCCCCTCCTCCCCTCTCTGCAGATGACTTCGTCAACCATTTTGAAAAGAAGGGTCGGTGACATCCGATCCTCGCTTTGCTAAGTCAAACGACACCGTTGGTTCTGCTCACACTGCCCTACCCTGTGCTCTGACCTCTTTCTCCCCTCTCTCTCCAGATGAAATCTCGCTTGTGACGTCGGCCGCCCAACAACCTGCCCGCTCGACCCCTATCCCCTCCTCTCTCCTCCAGACCATTTCAAGGGACCTTCTCCCTTACCACCTCGCTCATCAACTCATCCCTGACCGCTGGCTACGTCCCTTCCGCGTCTTCAAGAGAGCGAGAGTTGCACCCCTTCTGAAAAAAAAACCTCGATCCCTCCACGATGTCAACAACTACAGACCAGTATCCCTTCTTTCTTTTCTCTCCAAAACTCCAGAACGTTGCCGTCCTTAGCCAGCTCTCCCGCTATCTCTCAGAATGACCTTCTTGATCCAAATCAGTCAGGTTTCAAGACTAGTCATTCAACTGAGATCTGCTCTTCTCTGCATCACGGAGGCGCTCCGCACTGCTAAAGCTAACTCTCTCTCCTCTGCTCTCATCCTTCTAGACCCATCGGCTGCCTTCGATACTGTGAACCATCAGATCCTCCTCTCCCACCCTCTCCGAGTTGGGCATCTCCGGCGCGGCCCACGCTAGTTGCGTCCTGCCTGACAGGTCGCTCTTATTAGGTGGCGTGGCGAGAATCTGTCTCCTCGCCACGCTCACCACTGGTGTCCCCCAGGGGGCTCTGTTCTAGGCCCTCTCCCTATTCTCGCTATACACCAAGTCACTTGGCTCTGTCATAACCTCACATGGTCTCTCCTATCATTGCTATGCAGACGACACAAATTAATCTTCTCCTTTCCCCCTTCTGATGACCAGGTGGCGGGCGCACCCTGCATGTCTGGCAGACATATCAGTGTGGATGACGGATCACCACCTCAAGCTGAACCTCGGCAAGACGGAGCTGCTCTTCACTCCGGGGAAGGACTGCCCGCTCCATGATCTCGCCATCACGGTTGACAACTCCATTGTGTCCTCCTCCCCAGAGCGCTAAGAACCTTGGCGTGATCCTGGACAACACCCTGTCGTTCTCAACCAACATCATGGCGGTGGCCCGTTCCTGTAGGTTCATGCTCTACAACATCCGCAGAGTACGACCCTGCCTCACACAGGAAGCGGCGCAGGTCCTAATCCAGGCACTTGTCATCTCCCGTCTGGATTACTGGGTAACTCGCTGTTGGCTGGGCTCCCTGCCTGTGCCATTAAATCCCCTACAACTCATCCAGAACGCCGCAGCCCGTCTGGTGTTCAACCTTCAAGTTCTCTCACGTCACCCCGCTCCGTCTCTCTCCACTGGCTTCCAGTTGAAGCTCGCATCCGCTACAAGACCATGGTGCTTGCCTACGGAGCTGTGAGGGGAACGGCACCGCAGTACCTCCAGGCTCTGATCAGGCCCTACACCCAAGCAAGGGCACTGCGTTCATCCACCTCTGGCCTGCTCGCCTCCCTACCATTGAGGAAGTACAGTTCCCGCCTCAGCCCAAAAACTGTTCGCTGCTCTGGCCCCCAATGGTGGAACAAACTCCCTCACGACGCCAGGACAGCGGAGTCAATCACCACCTTCCGGGAGACACCTGAAACCCCACCTCTTCAAGGAATACCTAGGATAGGATAAGTAATCCTTCTCACCCCCCCCTTAATGATTTAGATGCACTATTGTAGTGGCTGTTCCACTGGATGTCAGAAGGTGAATTCACCAATTTGTAAGTCGCTCTGGATAAGAGCGTCTGCTAAATGACTTAAATGTAAATGTAAATGTGAATATGTACATAAGGATATATGAATGAGTGATGGTACAGAGCAGCATAGGCAAGATACAGTAGATGGTATCGAGTACAGTATATACATATGAGATGAGTATGTAAACAAAGTGGCATAGTTAAAGTGGCTAGTGATACATGTATTACATAAGGATGCAGTCGATGATATAGAGTACAGTATATACGTATGCATATGAGATGAATAATGTAGGGTAAGTAACATTATATAAGGTAGCATTGTTTAAAGTGGCTAGTGATATATTTACATCATTTCCCATCAATTCCCATTATTAAAGTGGCTGGAGTTGAGTCAGTGTGTTGGCAGCAGCCACTC
>NW_027002958.1:0-5842 GCF_036934945.1 Oncorhynchus masou masou | reverse complement strand
TACTCTCGGGGTGAAAACCTGAGGTAAGATTTACATTTACATTTAAGTCATTTAGCAGACGCTCTTATCCAGAGCGACTTACAAATTAGTGAATTCACCTTCTGACATCCAGTGGAACAGCCACTTTACAATAGTGCATCTAAATCATTTAAGGGGGGGGTGAGAAGGGATTACTTATCTATCTAGGTATTCCTTGAAGAGGTGGGGTTTCAGGTGTCTCCCGGAAGGTGGTGATTGACTCCGCTGTCCTGGCGTCGTGAGGGAGTTTGTTCCACCATTGGGGGGGGCCAGAGCAGCGAACAGTTTTGACTGGGCTGAGCGGGAACTGTACTTCCTCAGTGGTAGGGGCGAGCAGGCCAGAGGTGGATGAACGCAGTGCCCTTGTTTGGGTGTAGGGCCTGATCAGAGCCTGGAGGTACTGCGGTGCCGTTCCCCTCCACAGCTCCGTAGGCAAACACCATGGTCTTGTAGCGGATGCGGCTTCAACTGGAAGCCAGTGGAGGCGGAGGAGCGGGGGAGTGACGTGAAGAACTTGGGAAGGTTGAACACCAGACGGGCTGCGGCGTTCTGGATGAGTTGTAGGGTTTAATGGCACAGGCAGGGGAGCCCAGCCAGCAGCGGGGTGCAGTAATCCAGACGGGAGATGACAAGTGCCTGGATTAGGACCTGCGCCGCTTCCTGTGTGAGGCAGGGTCGTACTCTGCGGATGTTGTAGAGCATGAACCTACAGGAACGGGCCACCGCCATGACCATTAGATGCCGAGATCCCCAGATCGCTCCATGACGCCTTCCAGACCCATGATGTGAACTGGGGACCCCGTCAGACACTATATCCTCAGGCACCCCATAGTGCCGGAAACGTGTGTAAACAGGGCCTCTGCAGTTTGTAAGGCCGTAGGGAGACCGGGCAAAGGGAGGAGACGACAGGACTTTGTAAACCGATCCACAACGACCAGGATCGTGGCGTAACCCTGTGAAGGTGGAAGATCAGTCAAAAAATCCACCGACAGGTGCGACCACGGCCGTTGAGGAACGGGTAGAGGTTCTAGCTTACCTCTGGGCAGGTGTCTAGGAGCCTTGCACTGGGCGCACACCGAGCAGGAAGAAACATAAATCCTCACGTCCTTAGCTAAAGTGGGCCACCAGAATCTCCCTTCAAGACAGCGCATTGTCCGACCTATCCCAGGATGACCAGAGGAGGGTGACGTGTGAGCCCAATATATCAATCGGTCGCGGACAGCAGACGGAACTTACAGATGACCAGCTGGACACTCAGGGGGAGAAGGCTCTGCACGTGACGCCCGCTCAATGTCCGCGTCCAGCTCCCACACTACAGGCGCCACCAGACACGAAGCTGGGAGTATGGGAGTGGGATCCATGGACCGCTCCTCTGTGTCATACAGCCGAGACAATGCGTCTGCCTTAACGTTCTGGGAGCCTGGGTCTGTAAGAAAGAGTAAACACAAAACGGAGTGAAAAACATGGCCCACCTTGCCTGGCGAGGATTCAATCTCTTCGCCTGACGGATGTACTCCAGATTGCGGTGGTCAGTCCAGATGAGAAAAGGGTGTTTAGCCCTCTCAAGCCAATGCCTCCACACCTTCAAAGCTTCTATGACAGCGTTCCCCACATCATAGTTTCGCTCCGCCGGGCTGAGCTTCTTCGAAAAGAAAGCACAGGGGCGAAGCTTCAGTGGCGTACCCGAACGCTGAGAGAGCACTGCTCCTATCCCAGCTTCGGATGCATCCATCTCCACTATGAATGGCAAAGAGGGATCCAGATGAGCCAGCACAGGCACCGAGGTAAACAGAGTCTTCAGGTGCTCAAAAGCCCTGTTCGCCTCAGCCGACCACTGCAAGCGCACCGGACCCCCCTTTAGCAGTGAGGTAATGGGAGCTGCCACCTGACCAAAACCCCAGATAAACCTCCGGGTGTAATTGGAAAACCCCAAAAACGCTGCAACTCCTTTACCATGGTTGGAGTCGGCCAATTACGCACGGCTGTAATGTGGTCGCTCTCCATCTCATTTACATTTTTACATTTAAGTCATTTGGCAGACGCTCTTATCCAGAGCGACTTACAAATTGGTGAATTCACCTTATGACATCCAGTGGAACAGCCACTTTACAATAGTGCATCTAAATCATTTAAGGGGGGGTGAGAAGGATTACTTTGTCCTATCCTAGGTATTCCTTAAAGAGGTGGGGTTTCAGGTGTCTCCGGAAGGTGGTGATTGACTCCGCTGTCCTGGCGTCGTGAGGGAGTTTGTTCCACCATTGGGGTCCAGAGCAGCGAAACAGTTTTGACTGGGCTGAGCGGGAACTGTACTTCCTCAGTGGTAGGAGGCGAGCCGAGCAAGCCAGAGGTGGATGAGACGCAGTGCCCTTGTTTGGGTGTAGGGCCTGATCAGAGCCTGGAGGTACTGCGGTGCCGTTCCCTCACAGCTCCGTGAGGCAAGCACCATGGTCTTGTAGCGGATGCGAGCTTCAACTGGAAGCCAGTGGAGAGAGCGGAGGAGCGGGGTGGCGTGAGAGAACTTGGGAAGGTTGAACACCAGACGGGCTGCGGCGTTCTGGATGAGTTGTAGGGGTTTAATGGCACAGGCAGGGAGCCCAGCCAACAGCGAGTTGCAGTAATCCAGACGGGAGATGACAAGTGCCTGGATTAGGACCTGCGCCACTTCCTGTGTGAGGCAGGGTCGTACTCTCGGATGTTGTACATGAACCTACAGGAACGGGCCACCGCCTTGATGTTAGTTGAGAACGACAGGGGTGTTGTCCAGGATCACGCCAAGGTTCTTAGCGCTCTGGGAGGAGGACACAATGGAGTTGTCAACCGTGATGGCGAGATCATGGAACGGGCAGTCCTTCCCGGAGGAAGAGCAGCTCCATCTTGCCGAGGTTCAGCTTGAGGTGGTGATCCGTCATCCACACTGATATGTCTGCCAGACATGCAGAGATGCGATTCGCCACCTGGTCATCAGAAGGGGGAAAGGAGAAGATTAATTAATTAATTAATTAATTAATTAATCTGCATAGCAATGATAGGAGAGACCATGTGAGGTTATGACAGAGCCAAGTGACTTGGTGTATAGCGAGAATAGGAGAGGGCCTAGAACAGAGCCCTGGGGGACACCAGTGGTGAGGAAGCGTGGTGAGGAGACAGATTCTCGCCACGCCACCTGGTAGGAGCGACCTGTCAGGTAGGACGCAATCAAGCGTGGGCCGCGCCGGAGATGCCCAACTCGGAGAGGGTGGAGAGGAGGATCTGATGGTTCACAGTATCGAAGGCAGCCGATAGGTCTAGAAGGATGAGAGCAGAGGAGAGAGTTAGCTTTGCAGTGCGGAGCGCCTCCGTGATACAGAGAAGAGCAGTCTCAGTTGAATGACTAGTCTTGAAACCTGACTGATTTGGATCAAGAAGGTCATTCTGAGAGAGATAGCGGAGAGCTGGCCAAGGGCGGCACGTTCAAGAGTTTTGGAGAGAAAGAAAGAAGGGATACTGGTCTGTAGTTGTTGACATCGGAGGGATCGAGTGTAGGTTTTTCAGAAGGGGTGCAACTCTCGCTCTCTTGAAGACGGAAGGGACGTAGCCAGCGGTCAGGGATGAGTTGATGAGCAAGGTGAGGTAAGGGAGAAGGTCTCCGGAAATGGTCTGGAGAAGAGAGGAGGGATAGGGTCAAGCGGGCAGGTTGTTGGGCGGCCGGCCGTCACAAGAAGCGAGATTTCATCTGGAGAGAGAGGGGAGAAAGAGGTCAGAGCACAGGGTAGGGCAGTGTGAGCAGAACCAGCGGTGTCGTTTGACTTAGCAAGGGATCCGGATGTCACGACCTTCTTTTTCAAAATGGTTGTGAAGTCATCTACTAGAGAGGGAGGAGGGGGGGAGGCGGAGGAGGATTCAGGAGGGAGGAGAAGGTGGCAAAGAGCATCCTAGGGTTAGAGGCAGATGCTTGGAATTTAGAGTGGTAGAAAGTGGCTTTAGCAGCAGAGACAGAGGAGGAAAATGTAGAGAGAGGGAGTGAAAGGATGCCAGGTCCGCAGAGAGGCGGTTTTCCTCCATTTCCGCGGCTGCCCGGAGCCCTGTTCTGTGAGCTCGCAATGAGTCGTCGAGCCACGGAGCGGGAGGGAGGACCGAGCCGGCCTGGAGGATGAGGGACATAGAGAGTCAAAGGATGCAGAAAGGGAAGAGAGGAGGGTTGAGGAGGCAGAATCAGGAGATAGGTTGAGAAGGTTTGAGCAGAGGGAAGAGATGATAGGATGGAAGAGGAGAGAGCAGCGGGGGAGAGAGAGCGAAGGTTGGGACGGCGCGATACCATCCGGTAGGGGCAGTGTGGGAAGTGTTGGATGAGAGCGAGAGGGAAAAGGATACAAGGTAGTGGTCGGAGACTTGGAGGGAGTTGCAATGAGGTTAGTGGAAGAACAGCATCTAGTAAAGATGAGGTCGTATTGCCTGCCTTGTGAGTAGGGGGAAGGTGAGAGGGGTGAGGTCAAAAGAGGAGAGGAGTGGAAAGAAGGGGAGGCAGAGAGGAATGAGTCAAAGGTAGACGTGGGGAGGTTAAAGTCGCCCAGGACTGTGAGAGGTGAGCCGTCCTCAGAAAGGAGCTTATTAAGGCATCAAGCTCATTGATGAACTCTCCGAGGAACCTGGAGGGCGATAAATGATAAGGATGTTAAGCTTGAAAGGGCTGGTAACTGTGACAGCATGGAATTCAAAGGAGGCGATAGACAGATGGGTAAGGGGAGAAAGAAGAATGACCACTTGGGAGAGATGAGGATCCACGGTGCCACCACCCCGCTGACCAGAAGCTCTCGGGGTGTGCGAGAACACGTGGGCGGACGAAGAGAGAGCAGTAGGAGTAGCAGTGTTATCTGTGGTGATCCATGTTTCCGTCAGTGCCAAGAAGTCGAGGACTGGAGGGAGGCATAGGCTGAGATGAACTCTGCCTTGTTGGCCGCAGATCGGCAGTTCAGAGAGGCTACCGGAGACCTGGAACTCCACGTGGGTCGTGCGCGCTGGGACCACCAGATTAGGGTGGCCGCAGCCGCGCGGTGTGGGCGTTTGTATGGTATGTATGGAGAGAACAGGGATAGATAGACACATAGTTGACAGGCTACAGAAGAGGCTACGCTAATGCAAAGGAGATTGGAATGACAAGTGGACTACACGTCTCGAATGTTCAGAAAGTGAAGCTTACGTAGCAAGAATCTTATTGACTAAAATGATTGAAATGATACAGTACTGCTGGAGTAGGTTAGCTGGCAGTGGCTGCGTTGTTGACTTTGTAGGCTAGCTGGCAGTGGCTGCGTTGTTGACACTACACTAATCAAGTCGTTCCGTTGAGTGTAATAGTTTCTACAGTGCTGCTATTCGGGGGCTAGCTGGCTAGCTAGCTGTGTTGATTACGTTACGTTACGTTAAAAGAACGACAATAGCTGGCTAGCTAACCTAAAAATCGCTCTGAACTACACAATTGTCTTTGATACAAAGACGGCTATGTATGTAGCTACGATCAAACAAATCAAACCGTTGTACTGTAATGAAGTGAAATGAAAATGTGGTACACTACCTGTGGAGCGAAGCGGAATGTCGACCCGGTTGTTGACGTTCTATTCGGTAGACGTTGGCTAGTTGGCCACAGCTGGCTAGCAGTATCTCCTACGTTAAGGACGACAAATAGCTGGCTAGCTAACCTCGGTAAATTAAGATAATCACTCTAAGTCTACACACTCTAAACTACACAATTATCTTGGATATGAAGACAGCAAAGACAACTATGTAGCTAGCTAACACTACACTAATCAAGTCGTTCAGTTGAGTGTAATAGTTACTACAGTGCTGGTAT
>NW_027002957.1:0-5843 GCF_036934945.1 Oncorhynchus masou masou | reverse complement strand
TGATAACCTGGCTATATACACAGGGTACCAGTACAGAGTCGATGATAACTCATGGCATACACAGGGTACCAGTACAGAGTCGATGATAACCTGGCTATATACACAGGGTACCAGTACAGAGTCGATGATAACCTGGCTATATGCACAGGGTACCAGTACAGAGTCGATGATAACCTGGCTATATACACAGGGTACCAGTACAGAGTCAATGATAACCTGGCTATATACACAGGGTACCAGTACAGAGTCGATGATAACCTGGCTACATACACAGGGTACCAGTACAGAGTCAATGATAACCTGGCTATATACACAGGGTACCAGTACAGAGTCGATGATAATCTGGCAATATACACAGGGTACCAGTACAGAGTCGATGATAACCTGGCTATAAACACAGGGTACCAGTACAGAGTCAATGATAACCTGGCTATATACACAGGGTACCAGTACAGAGTCGATGATAATCTGGCTATATACACAGGGTACCAGTACAGAGTCGATGATAACCTGGCTATATACACAGGGTACCAGTACAGAGTCGATGATAACCAGGCTATATACACAGGGTACCAGTACAGAGTCGATGATAACTGCCAGGCTATATACATAGGGTATCAGTACAGAGTCAATGATAACTTGGCTATATACACAGGGTACCAGTACAGAGTCGATGATAACTGCCAGGCTATATACATAGGGTATCAGTACAGAGTCAATGATAACTTGGCTATATACACAGGGTACCAGTACAGAGTCGATGATAACCTGGCTATATACACAGGGTACCAGTACAGAGTCGATGATAACTGCCAGGCTATATACATAGGGTATCAGAACAGAGTCAATGATAACTTGGCTATATACACAGGGTACCAGTACAGAGTCGATGATAACCTGGCTATATAAACAGGGTACCAGTACAGAGTCGATGATAACCTGGCTATATACACAGGGTACCAGTACAGAGTCGATGATAACTGCCAGGCTATATACATAGGGTATCAGTACAGAGTCAATGATAACTTGGCTGTATACACAGGGACCAGTACAGAGTCGATGATAACTGCCAGGCTATATACATAGGGTATCAGCAGATATCTGATCGACTTACCCCGGCAACAGTTCCCGTCCCAGTACCTCAGATTCACGTAACCATGGCAGTTAACCCCCTGGCTGAACCTTGTCTTCCACCTCCCCAATGGTTCTCAGGTGATCCAAGTGCTTGTAAAGAGTTTCTCACCCAATGTTCTCTCTCCTTCGAGCTGCAACCCTCGTCGTTTCCCACTGACCGGACTAAGATCGCATATATCATCACCCTGCTGTCGGAAAAAGCCCTGGCCTGGGCTACTGCTGTGTGGGATGCCCATAGTTCCTGCTGTGCCAGCTACTCTGCCTTTGCTGAGGAATTCAAACGAGTGTTTCAAGGCCCAAGCAGTGGTCCTGACTCAGCCAAACAGCTCCTGACTCTCCACCAAGGTCGGCGCAGCGTGACGGACTATGACATCCAGTTCCGCACGGTGGCAGCAGCGAGTGGCTGGAACAACGAGGCGCTCACGGTGTGCTTTCTGAAAGGCCTTTCCGACACTATCCAAGATGAACTGGCCACTCGGGAACCACCGGAAAATCTCGAGTCCCTGATCAAGTTGGCCTCACGCATTGACCAGCGTCTGAGAGAGAGAACTCAACCGTAGACCTCTAGCCCCTATCAGTCCCAGCTCCGAGTCCCCACCTTTATCCTCGCTGGCTCCACCGGAACCCATGCAGATTGGACGCGTCTCCCAGGCTGAGAGAGACTGCCGGATGAGGGAGCGACGCTGTCTATATTGCGGCAAACCGGGCCATTTCCGTTCCACGTGTCCCGGGCTCCAGGGAAACGCTCTGTCCCGTACAGACCGGGGGGAACTGTAACGGGAAACATAACCTCCTCCCATCCGTCCAACTCCCGTCTGCTCATTCCAGTCACCCTTTCCTGGGACAACCACAAGCTTCACCTTCAAGCCTTGGTAGACTCTGGAGCCGCAGGTAACTTCATGGATGGTGTCTGGGCGAAGGAGAATGGCATTCCCTCTGAACCTCTAAGTGACCCCATGAGGGTTACTACATTGGATGGAAGCCCTTTGGGATCTGGACTTGTCACTCATGTCACTACCTCCTTGCGACTTTCAGTTTCCCAACATCAGGAATTGATGAACTTTCATCTGATCTCCTGTTCCGAGTTCCCTCTCGTCCTTGGATACCCCTGGCTTCACAGCCATAACCCTCACATCGACTGGTCTGTGGGCACTATCAAGCAGTGGGGTCCTACGTGCCAAGCTACTTGTATTTTCCCGAGTTCCCCGAGTTCTACTCCCGAGTCTTTAGAATCCATCAACCTGACCCGAGTTCCCGAGTGTTACCATGACCTCAAACTGGTTTTTAGCAAACAGAGGGCCAACATGCTACCACCCCATAGACCTTATGATTGCCCCATCGACCTGTTTCCGGGCACTTGCCCCCCCAGCGGTCGGATCTTTTCCCTATCTCCACCCGAACGAGCTGCTATGGATACCTACATCAAGGACGCTCTGGAAGCAGGCCTCATGCGTCCATCCACCTCCCCGGCGGGAGCAGGGTTTTTCTTTGTGGCCAAAAAAGACGGTGGATTACGTCCTTGCATCGACTACCGGGGACTCAATGCCATAACCGTCCGTAACCGTTACCCGCTACCCCTTATGGCCACAGCCTTCGAGCTGCTCCAGGAAGCAGTTGTTTTCACTAAGCTTGACCTGCGGAACGCATACCATCTTGTGCGGATCAGACCTGGTGACGAGTGGAAGACCGCTTTCAACACGCCTACTGGTCACTATGAATACTTGGTGATGCCCTTCGGCCTGACCAACGCCCCAGCTGTGTTCCAAGCGCTCATAAACGATGTGCTTAGGGATATGCTTAACATATTTGTGACATCCTCATCTTTTCGAGCTCCCTTCAAGAACACACAAAGCATGTCAGACAAGTACTCAAACGCCTCCTAGACAGCCATCTGTACGTTAAGCCGGAAAAATGTGAATTCCATTCATCCCGAGTACAATTCCTGGGATTTGTAGTGGAACCCGGTCGAGTCCAAATGGACCCCAGGAAGGTAGGGGCGGTAGCGGATTGGCCCACCCCCAAATCCATTAAGGAAGTTCAGCGTTTCCTGGGCTTCACAAACTTTTACCGCAAGTTCATCAAGAACTTCAGCTTGGTGGCAGCCCCTCTCTCAGCTTTAACCAAGGGTGGCAACGCAAGGTTTTTGTGGGGAAGAGAAGCTGAGACGGCCTTCCAAGGACTCAAGCAGCGCGTCCTCTCTGCTCCCATCCTGAATCTACCGACTACGGATGAACCGTTTGTGGTGGAGGTAGACGCATCAGAGGTTGGTGTTGGAGCTGTCCTGTCTCAGAGGGGTGAAGACAAGAAGCTTCATCCGTGCGCTTTCTTCTCACACCGGCTTACCCCGGCTGAGAGGAACTACGATGTGGGGGATCGTGAACTCCTAGCGGTTAAGATGGCATTGAAGGAATGGAGACACTGGCTCGAGGGGGCTTCTCACCCGTTTCAAGTGCTTACGGACCACAAATATCTGGAGTATATCCAGCAGGCGAAGCGGTTGAACTCTAGACAAGCTAGATGGTCTCTTTTCTTCAATCGATTCCAGTTTATCCTCACCTATCGGCCCGGGTCGAAGAATCTCAAACCGGATGCCCTGTCCCGAGTCTACGCTCTTGCCATTCGAGATGACACGGACATGCCTGTCCTTCCTGCTGCTAAGATCGTGGCTCCGATCTCGTGGCAAGTTGAGGACACCGTGAGACGAGCTCAAGCTATCGAACCGGAACCGAAAGGAGGTCCTGCCAATCGGTTGTTTGTCCCCAAGGCAGTGAGGACTCAGGTCCTTCTGTGGGGGCACTCCTCTCGCCTCACCTGTCACCCGGGCGTAGGTCGCACCTTGGAGTTCATCCAGCGTAAGTTCTGGTGGCCTACCATAAGAGAAGACGTTGCCACTTTCGTCAATGCCTGCCCCGTGTGCTGCCAGGGCAAATCTTCTCACCTCCGCCCTCAAGGACTCCTTCACCCTTTACCTGTTCCCCACAGACCCTGGTCCCATATCTCGTTGGATTTTATTACTGGCCTTCCTCCATCCCATGGCAATACTACTATCCTAGTCATAATCGACAGGTTTTCAAAGGCGGCCAGGTTCGTCCCTCTGACTAAGTTACCTTCTGCCAAGGAAACGGTTGAGTTGGTAATTAATCATGGGTTCCAAGTCTTCGGCATTCCTCAAGATATGGTTTCTGACAGAGGTCCCCAGTTCGCCTCAAGGTTTTGGAAGGCCTTCTGCCAACTCATGGGGGCTTCTGCCAGTCTATCTTCAGGGTACCATCCGGAGTCCAACGGCCAAACAGAGAGGATGAATCAAGAGCTGGAAACCACCCTCCGATGTATGACCCGTAACAACCCGTCCTCATGGTCGTCCTTCATTGTTTGGGCCGAATACGCGCACAACACCTTGCGCTCCTCCTCCACTGGTATGTCCCCCGCACGAGTGTCAGTTTGGCTATGCCCCTCCATTGTTCCCAGACCAGGAGGCAGAAGTCAGAGTGCCTTCAGCCTTGAAGTTCATCAGACGCTGTCGGCTTATGTGGAGGAAGACCCGTCTTAATCTTATGCGTTCCTCACAGAGGTACCAACAACAAGCCAACAGACGTCGCCGTCCCGGGCCTACCCTGCGCCCCGGGCCAGAGAGTCTGGCTCTCCACAAGAGACTTACCATGACGGGTGGAGTCTCGCAAGCTGTCCCAAAAATACATCGGTCCCTTTAAGGTTGCCAGGAGAGTTAACCCAGTATCTTATCGCCTACACTTACCCAGATCCCTTAAGATTAATCCCACGTTTCACATTTCCTTATTAAAACCTGTTGTTTTTTCTCCCCTTGTCCCGGCAGACAGACATCCCCCTCCGCCTCGTGTCATTGGAGGCCAGCCGGCTTATACCGTCCATCGGATACTGGATTCCCGCCGGGTGCAGCGGTCCTGGCAGTATCTGGTGGACTGGGAAGGCTACGGTCCCGAGGAGCGCTCCTGGGTTCCTGCCAAAGACATACTGGACAATGACCTCATTTGTCAGTTCAGGGCCCTCCACCCCGAGAGAGCTGGTAGGAACGTCAGGAGCCGTTCCTAGGGGGGGGATTCTGTCAGGATTTGGCCAGGGTTGTTCCGGTTTTTGGTCACTAGATGCCCCCATTGTGCTTTTTGACCTTTTGTTTTGCCTTGATCCCCCATTATTATTTGCACCTGTGCCTCGTTTCCCCTGATTGTATTTAAACCCTTAGTTTTCCTCAGTTCTTTGCTCTGTGTTTGTATGTTAGCACCCAGCCCTAGTATTCTGTGAACTCTTGTTGATCCCGGTGGACTCTCTTGTGGAATTCTGTTTTTGTTCTTGTTTATTTATTTTTGAGTATCTTTTGAGGCTTTTTATGCTATACCTACCACCTTGTGGATTTACCTTTTTGTCTTGGAGGATTACCTTTGTTCTCGTGGAATTCATTTTGAGGTTGTGGAGTTATATGTTTTCCTGAAGGACTTCCCTTTTTACTTTATTAAATACACCATCTCAAGTACTGCTGTGTCTGCCTCATCTTCTGGGTTCTGCCTACTATTCGTGGCTCAGTTGGTTAAGTGACTGTTTCTCACTCTGGAGACCCGGGTTCGTAACCGGGTCCTGACAGTACCAGTACAGAGTCGATGATAACTGCCAGGCTATATACATAGGGTATCAGAACAGAGTCAATGATAACTTGGCTATATACATAGGGTACCAGT
>NW_027002956.1:0-5845 GCF_036934945.1 Oncorhynchus masou masou | reverse complement strand
CTGATTTTCGTGACTAAGCTTCCTGCTGCTAGCTGGACATAATGCTATGCTAGGCTATCGATAAACTTACACAAACACTTGTCTTGCTTTGGCTGTAAAGCATAATTTCAAAATCTGAGATGACAGGGTGATTAACAAAAGGCTAAGCTGTGTTTCATTATATTTCACTTGTGATGTCATGAATATAAATATTTTCTAGCAATATTTTTTGACCGTCGCGCTATGCTAATTAGTGGAGTTGATGACAATTCTCTCGGATCCAGGATGGGTAGTTCCAAGAGGTTAAATGGTCCAAATGTTGATTTAGAAGTTCACAAATGTAACAGATTTTGACTATCACTAATGTGTTTAGTACAGTAATTGAAAAGGTTAAATATTTTTGGTAGATGTTCCTAAAACAGATTATAACTATATTTGGACATATTGTAAAATATGAAAAGGCTTATTCATTCACATATTTAAAAAACATATCATATTGTCATATTTATATGTTTTATTAAACTTTTATTGTGTACTAAATCATATGTGTTGAAAAGTTGTTTTTTCTCAGACATAAATAAACAATTCCAGGTGAAAGCCAAGGGTCATAGCTTTCTGGGGGTTGGGACACACACACACTACAACATTAATAAAATATTGCCTCTTGCTAGATTGATGACTAAAACCAGTGCAAAATGCCTGTCAGCTCAACTTAGCTTGCAAGCTAAGGTTCATTATGTTTTGTCATCCAACAAGTCTTATCAACTAAAACATTTAGCTAGCTAGTTTTAGCTGTTTCAAATCACATTTTATTGGTCACATACACATATTTAGCATATGATTTACATGTTTTTTATTTAACCTGACAAGTCAGTTAAGACATTTTATTTTGTTTACAATGACAGCCTAACTGTGCGCCGCCCTATGGGACTCCTAATCACAGCCGGTTGTGATACAGCCTGGATTCGAACTAGGTGTCTGTAGTGATGCCTCTGGCACTGAGATGCAGTGCCTTAGACTGCTGCGCCACTCGGGAGCCCAATTATTGCAGGTGTAGCAAAATGCTTGTGTTCCTAGCTCCAACAGTTCAGTAGTATCTAACACAACAAGTGCCTTTGTCAAATATACAGTAGAATAGAATACAGCATATACATATGAGATGAGTAAAGCAGTATGTAAACATTACTTCAACATTATTAAAGTGACTAGTGTTCCATTAAAGTGGCAAGTGATTCCAAGTCTATGTATATGGGGCAGCAGTCTCTAAGGTGCAGGGTTATGTAACCGGGTGGAAGCCGGGGAGTGATGGCTATTTAACAGTCTAATGGCCTTGAAATTGATGTTGTTTTTCAGTCTCTCGGTCCCAGCTTTGATGCACCTGTACTGATCTCGCCTTCTGGATGATAGTGGGGTGAACAGCTCGTGTGGTTGAAGTCCTTGATTATCTTTTTGGCCTTCCTGTGACAGCGGGTGCTGTAGGTGTCCTGGAGGGCAGGTAGTTAGTCCCCGGGGATGCATTTGGCAGATCGCACCACCCTCTGGAGAGCCCTACGGTGGAGGGCAGTGCAGTTGCCGATAGGATGCTCTCAATTGTGCATCTGTAAAAGTTTGTGAGGGTTTTAGTGGCCAAGCCAAATTTCTTCAGCCTCCTGAGATGGAAGAGGTGCTGTTGCACCTTCTTTACCACACTGTCTGTGTGGGTGGACCATTTCAGATCGTCAGTGATGTGTACGCCGAGGAACTTTAAGCTTTCCACGTTCTCCACTGCCGTTCCGTCCATTTGGACAGGGGCGTTCTCCCTCTGCTGTTGAGTTAGTGTCACGATTGTCGTATGAAGCGGACCAAAATGCAGCGTGGTATGTGTTCATGATGATTTTTTTTAATTAAAGAAAGCACTGAACACTGAATACAAACTATACAAAACAATAAACGAATAACGACCGTGAAGCTATAAGCGTGAGAACTGTGCTGACACAAGCAACTAACATAGACACAACCCACAAACAAACAGTGAAACAGGCTACCTAAGTATGATTCTCAATCAGAGACAACTAATGACACCTGCCTCCGAGAACCATACTAGGCCCGTAAATGATAGAAATCCCAAAATCATAGAAAAACAAACATAGACTGCCCACCCCAACTCACGCCCTGACCATACTAAATAACGACAAATTAAATGTCAGAACGTGACAGTTAGAGGTTATTTTCCTGGAACCAGGGCTCTCATCTCCTCTCTGTAGGCTGTCTCGTCATTGTTGGTAATCAGGCCTACTACTGTTGTGTCGTCTGCAAACTTGATGATTTAGTTGGAGGCGTGCATTGCCACACAGTCATGGGTGAACAGGGAGTACGGGAGGGGGCTGAGCACGCACCCTTGTGGGGCCCCTTTGTCGAGGACCAGCAAAGTGAAGGTGTTGTTTCACCACCTGGTGGCGGCCCGTCAGGAAGTCCAGGACCCAGTTGCACAGGGCGGGGTTCAGACCCAGGGCCACGAGCTTAATGATGAGCTTGGAGGGTACTATGGTGTTGAATGATGAGCAATAGTCAATGAACAGCAGTCTTACCTAGGTCTTCCTCTTGTCCAGATGGGATAGGGTGGTGTGCAGTGCGATGGCGATTGTATCGTCTGTGGATTTATTGTGGCGGTAAGCAAATTGAAGTGGGTCAAGGGCATCAGGTAAGGTAGAGGTGTGACCCTTTACTAGTCTCTCAAATTATTTCATGATGACAGAAGTGAGTGCGACATGGCGATAGTCATTTACTTCAATTACCTTTGCTTTCTTTGGTACAGGAACAATTGCGGACATTTTGATGCAAGTGGGGACACCAGACTGGGATAGCGAGAGATTGAATATGGTCGTAAAACACTCCAGCCAGCTGGTCTGCGCATGCTCTGAGGATGCAGCTAGGAATGACGTCTGGGCCGGCAGCCTTGCGAGTGTTAACATGCTTAAATGTCTTACTCATGTCTGCCTCCATAGTTCTTGGCAGTGTGCCATGTTGGTGTCACTGGGTTATCCTCAAAGCGGGCGAAGAATGTGTTTAGCTTGTCCGGATGGAAGATGTCAGTGTCCGCAAAGTGGCTGGTTTTCCCTTTGTAGTCCGTGATTGTCTGTAGACCCTGCCACATATGTCTCGTGTCTGAGCCATTGAATTGCGGCGTCAGTTTCCAGTTTGCATAAAGTCCAGTGTAGTTCTTTGAGGGCTGTCGTGGTATCGGCTTGAGGGGGAATATACACAGCTGTGACGATAGCTGAAGTGAATTCTCTTGGGAAGTCATGCGGACAGCATTTGACTGTGAGGTATTTTAGGTTGGGTAAACAAAATAACTTCAGTTTCTCTATGTTATTTTTTAGCACCCTCATGGAGTCTGTTTCTGACCGTTTGAGCAGACACATGCACATTTGTGGCCTGCTGGAGGTTATTTTGCAGGGCTCTGGCAGTGCTCCTTCTGCTCCTCCTTGCACAAAGCCGGAGGTAGCGGTCCTGCTGCTGGGTTGTTGCTCTACCGACGTCCACAGGTGGGGGTTGTGCTTACAGCCCAACACCGTGCAGGACATTTGGCATTTGCCAGAGAACACCAAGATTGGCAAATTCGCCACTGGCGCCCTGTGCTCTTCACAGATGAAAGCAGGTTCACACTGAGCACATGTGACAGACGTGACAGTCTGGAGACACCGTGGAGAACGTTCTGCTGCCTGCAACATCCTCCAGCATGACCGGTTTGGCGGTGGGTCAGTCATGGTGTGGGGTGGCATTTCTTTGGGGGCCACATGTGCTCGCCAGAGATAGCCTGACTGCCATTAGGTACCGAGATGAGATCCTCAGACCCCTTGTGAGACCATATACTGATGCGGTTGACCCTGGGTTCCTCCTAATGCAAGACAATGCTAGACCTCATGTGGCTGGAGTGTGTCAGCAGTTCCTGCAAGAGGAAGGCATTGATGCTATGGACTGGCCCGCCCGTTCCCCAGACCTGAATCCAATTGAGCACATCTGGGACATCATGTCTCGCTCCATCCACCAACGCCACGTTGCACCACAGAGCCGGCACCACAGACTGTCCAGGAGTTGGCGGATGCTTTAGTCCAGGTCTGAGAGGAGATCCCTCAGGAGACCATCCGCCACCTCATCAGGAGCATGCCAAGGCGTTGTAGGGAGGTCATACAGGCACGTGGAGGCCACACACACTACTGAGCCTAATTTTGACTTGTTTTAAGGACATTATATCAAAGTTGAATCAGCCTGTAGTGTGGTTTTCCACTTTAATTTTGAGTGTGATTCCAAATCCAGACCTCCATGGGTTGATAAATTTGATTTCCATTGATCATTTTTGTGTGATTTTGTTGTCAGCACATTCAACTATGTAAATAAAAAAGTATTTAATAAGCATATTTCATTCATTCAGATCTAGGATGTGTTATTTTAGTGTTCCCTTTATTTTTTGAGCAGTGTATTTACAGTGCCTTGCGAAAGTATTCGGCCCCCTTGAACTTTAAGACCTTTTGCCACATTTCAGGCTTCAAACATAAATATATAAAACTGTATTTTTTGTGAAGAATCAACAACAAGTGGGACACAATCATGAAGTGGAGCGACATTTATTGATATTTCAAACTTTAACAAATAAAAAACTGAAAAATTGGGCGTGCAAAATTATTCAGCCCCCTTAAGTTAATACTTTGTAGCGCCACCTTTTGCTGCGATTACAGCTGTAAGTCGCTGGGGTATGTCTCTATCAGTTTTGGTACATCGAGGGACTGACACTTTTTCCATTCCTCCTGTAAACAGGCTGAGCTCAGTGAGGTTGATGGAGAGCATTTGTGGAAACAGCAGTTTTGGGGTTCTCTCCACAGATTCTCGATTGGATTCAGGTCTGGACTTTGACTTGGCCATTCTAACACCTGGATATGTTTATTTTTGAACCATTCCATTGTAGATTTTGCTTTATGTTTTGGATCATTGTCTTGTTGGAAGACAAATCTCCGTCCCAGTCTCAGGTCTTTTGCAGACTCCATCAGGTTTTCTTCCAGAATGGTCCTGTATTTGGCTCCATCCATCTTCCCATCAATTTTAACCATCTTCCCTGTCCCTGCTGAAGAAAAGCAGGCCCAAACCATGATGCTGCCACCACCATGTTTGACAGTGGGTATGGTGTGTTCAGGGTGATGAGCTGTGTTGCTTTACGCCAAACATAACGTTTTGCATTGTTGCCAAAAAGTTCAATTTTGGTTTCATCTGACCAGAGCACCTTCTTCCACATGTTTGGTGTGTCTCCCAGGTGGCTTGTGGCAAACTTTAAACAACACTTTTTATGGATATCTTTAAGAAATGGCTTTCTTCTTGCCACTCTTCCATAAAGGCCAGATTTGTGCAATATACGACTGATTGTTGTCCTAAGGACAGAGTCTCCCACCTCAGCTGTAGATCTCTGCAGTTCATCCAGAGTGATCATGGGCCTCTTGGCTGCATCTCTGATCAGTCTTCTCCTTGTATGAGCTGAAAGTTTAGAGGGACGGCCAGGTCTTGGTAGATTTGCAGTGGTCTGATACTCCTTCCATTTCAATATTATCGCTTGCACAGTGCTCCTTGGGATGTTTAAAGCTTGGGAAATCTTTTTGTATCCAAATCCGACTTTAAACTTCTTCACAACAGTATCTCGGACGCTGCCTGGTGTGTTCCTTGTTCTTCATGATGCTCTCTGCGCTTTTAACGGACCTCTGAGACTATCACAGTGCAGGTGCATTTATACGGAGACTTGATTACACACAGGTGGATTGTATTTATCATCATTAGTCATTTAGGTCAACATTGGATCATTCAGAGATCCTCACTGAACTTCTGGAGAGAGTTTGCTGCACTG
>NW_027002955.1:0-5846 GCF_036934945.1 Oncorhynchus masou masou | reverse complement strand
ATCATATCACCTCTAACTTACCTGACACCCTAAACACATTTCAATTTCCTTACCCCCGAATAGATCCACAGACGATGCAATCGCCATTGCACTGCACACTGCCCTATCCCATCTGGACAAGAGGAATACCTATATAAGAATGCTGTTCATTGACTATAGTTCAGCATTCAACACCATAGTGCTCTCCAAGTTCATCATTCAGCTTGAGGCCCTGGGTCTGAACGCCGCCCTGTGCAACTGTGTCCTGGACTTTCTGACGGGCCACCCCCAGGTGGTGAAGGTAGGAAACAACACCTCCACTTCGCTGATCCTCAACACAGAGGCCCCACAAGGATGCATACTCAACCCGCTTCTGTACTCCCTGTTCACACATGACTGCGTGGCCATGCAAGCCTCCAACTCTATCATCAAGTTTGCAGATGACACAACAGTAGTAGGCCTAATTTAACAACAATTACGAGACAGCCTACAGGGAGGAGGTGAGGGCCCTGGGAGTGGTGCCAAGAAAACAACCTACATATCTATGTCAACAAAACCTACCTATGTCAAAAAACAAAGGAGCTGATCGTGGACTTCAGGAAACAGCAGTGGGAGCACGCCCCTATCCACATCGATGAGACGGCAGCAGAGAAGGTGGAAAGCTTCAAGTTCTTCGGCGTACACATCACTGACGATCTGAAATGGTACACCCACACAGTGTGGTGAAGAAGGCGCAACAGGGCCTCTTCAAACTCAGGAGGCTGAAGAAATTTGGCTTGGCCCCTAAAACCCTCACAAACTTTTCCAGGTGCACAATTGAGAGCATCCTGTCAGGCTATATCACCCCATGGTACGGTAACTGCAACGCTAGTAACCGCAGGGCTCTCCACAGAGTGGTGCAGTCTGCCCAACGCATCACCCTGGGCAAACTACCTGCCCTCCAGGACAACTACAGCACCCAATGTCACAGGAAGGCCAAAAAGATCATCAAGAACATCAACCACCCGAGCCACGGCCTGTTCACCCCGCTATCATCCAGAAGTTGATAGCGGGGCGGCAGAGATAGCCTAGTGGTTGGAGCGTTGGACTAGTAACTGGAAGGTTGCAAGTTCAAACCCCCGAGCTGACAAGGTACAAATCTGGTATTCTGCACCTGAACAGGCAGTAAACCCACTGTTCTTAGGCCGTCTTAACTGACTTGCCTAGTTAAATAAAGGTAAAAAAATAAATAGTACAGGTGTGTCAATGCTGGGGCTGAGAGACTGGACAACAGCTTCTATCTTAAGGCCATCAAACTGTTAAATAGACTTCACTAGCCAGCTTCCACCCAGTTACACAACCCTACACCTTAGAGGCTGCTGCCTTATATACATAAATGTAGAATCACTGGCCACTTTAATAATTCAAACACAAGTCACTTTAGATCATCATCTAATACATACTTCTTTACTCATCTCATATGTATATACTGTAGTCTATTCTCATGTATTTTAGTCAATGCCACTCCGACATTCCTCAATCTCTAATATTTATATATTTTTAAATTCCGTTCTTTTACTTTTACATTTGTGTGTATTGTTGTGAATCATTTTTAGATTCTACTGCACTGTGAGATACTGCTGCACTGTTGGAGCTAGGAACACAAGCATTTCGCTACACCCACAATAACATCTGCTAAATATGTGACTAATAACATTTGATTTGATTTGATATAGTTCAGAACTGTTACTGGTTGACACCCTGACCCAGCAGTCATCACCTATGGGCTCACAGTCACGTTGTCAGGACATTGACTCAGCCGCATCCACACGAGTTTGTGAAGAAATAGTGACACAGGCTACTCACATGCCTACACCTGTGTCAACACCTTAGTCCAAAGGCATTGTTGTTGAGAAAGGTTGACCGCTTCTACCATATGAGAGACAGGCGGGCACCTAGCCGCTTGGACTTGTGAGAACTGACCGACTCTCCAGACACTTCATGTAGGAGGCAGAGCCAGCGGAAAACCACTTTCAAAGCAGCAGCAGCGAATGCATTTACCAGACATATTCATTAGTTCACATCATAGAAAAACATTGAAAAATGCTTTGCAACAGAAAAGAAAGCAGGCTTTTCTTGTTGGACAAGTTGACATAGTACCTAACCCATTTTCAGGTCATTTGCCTCTGTTTTACAACCCTGTCCCTGGAATTTCACGCAGTAACCCCCACGCAGGCTGCAACAGGTGATTCACTTGTCAGTTAGAGTGGTCTCCTAGCTGCAGTCTACAGAGCCTCATCAGCCACGCCTCTCAAAAATTTGTTTGGTTGCACCTAGGGCTGTGGGGGTCATAATTTCGTCAGCTGGTGATTGTCAAGCAAATAACTGTTGGTCTCACGGTAATTGACCGTTAATTAACATAAACACATTTAGCCTCTCCTGGCTTCCCTCTGATGCCGACCTTTGGAACATCTACATTTAAAAAAGTTGAATAAATATATGTAATATAGCCTACACCTTCTCAATATATCCTTTATTTATTGTAGACAGGTCTAAAGAAGCATGATGTGAAGACAATGTAGTCTATTGTAGAAGAGCAGAATAGAATACTCTGAGTTGTCCTTATGTTAGGTCCTGATCTGGCTATGCCAAATGGCTGTGGGCTCCACTAGTTCATTTAGCAGACAAGATTTGCTCAGAATTCCATGACATTATTTTATAGTATGAAGAATAAAAATTGAACAAAGCTGAATAAAATACGAAGGATATTTTCTCCAGACGATTTGAGGGAGTGCGCACATGCGGATATTCTGTGTTGAGCGGTTAACAAAGAAATTGGTACTCCTATATGCTTAATTTAGAGTAATTAACGTAACTTTCGTTGTTCTGAAAGATTTAGATATATGTTTTTGAGTTTTATTACATTGTAAGGCTCCATGATCGACTGATTGAAAAAAGCTGCTTGAATGTGAGCTCTGCTTTGTTTTTAGTGCAGAAGCTGTACACCTTCATCCATTACTGGTTCTACCCAGTTTTTGTCCATGCTTGATAATGCCTTGAATTTCATGGCGGCATCCCCTTTGGGTGACCGTAATGCACCCTAACAAAATCCATGCCTTTTGCGACCAGTGGCCGTTGTGCCCTTCTCCCTGAGTGCTGTTTGCTCGGAAGTACCGCTCTCACTCACATGGCTTTCCGTCACTCCATAGGGTCTTTCTCACAGGCTACAAGTGAAGACAGACACATCGGGGATGCAACTGCGTGCGTCCCTTATCCAATTCCGAGTTGCATATTGAAGATATTGGAAAAACTTTCCACATTTACTTTTAGTCAGCCAACAAGATGAGTAGGCCTAACGAACAGGAAAAGCACTAGCCTATGTCAATCTCCTATCCCCCATAGTACAAAAGTCAACATATTCTATTCTTTAAGTGGAAAATAAATATTCCAAACATAGTCTGGGGACAGTTGTGGGATGCGATAGATCCCAAATTAATACAACCAGTAGCATCAAAAAAACTTTTTTACTCAATGTGCCTGACACAACAGATCAAAACATTTAGCTTAAAATATTGGTGAACTTCTAGGATATTTCTTCACATTAGAAGCACATAAATGTGCACATGGCAGTAGGCTATAAGCGCAAATGTTCCATTAGTGTTCCATTAGAGGGGAAAACACAATTATGAAAAGTGACCACAAATTCAATTATGCATTTAATGCTTTTATTATAAAGGTGCATTTTTGTGGTGAAAATTATCTTCCATAAACTTGAAACTCACGTGCTGATTATGTATGCCAGTTAGGCTTGTAAAGCGGATTAATGTGCTTAATTTTAAGAAGTAATTTTTAATTTTGGCCACTTTGGTTGTGATACTAACCTTATGAAAACATATAGGCCTATGGCCTAGGCTACATGAGGTTCTGCAACTATGACTTGAAAAAGTCAAAGGCATTTTTTCTTATGCTGGGCATCATTCACAAGTGATAATACATAATTTCCAAGTGTTAGACTAATACTGTCACCCATCAGAATATTCTTGATTTAATCTTGTCTTTACATATACTGAATAATATATGTGTGAAATTTGTTTTGATTTAGAATGGACCATTATCATGTACCTGTATCAAAACAGGGGCAGCAGGAAAAATACATGTCATCTATGCACTTAAATAGCGAATGGAAGACACTTTTCCCTTGGTTAATTTTCATGCCAGCCAGGTAGGCTATACTCCTGTAGTAAATATAAGCAATGTGCTTAATATCAGGAAAGCTGAGATATAACTATAGTAGGCCTAGCCTATAGGAAGCTGATCGGATCCTCCTCTTTTTATTAGAGGCCATCACTCTGTTTTCTACAACAATTGCATAGCCCATAGAAATGTGCTGCAACATGATCTCTTACAGCCCTAGTTGCACCAGCACCACCTTGTTTGACTCGGAACTTGGTTTCTTTCTTCGCTTACTCTCCTCTCCTGCCTGCCTGCCTCATGAGAGAGCGAACACAAATGTTTATGGAAAATAAAGTGTGTTAATAAAGAGCATATAATATCAGTTTAGTCGTCCTTTAAAACTATCTAGAATGATCCAATCTACAGTTAGCTAACAAAACCCTTTTATTAGCCTAGCTATGTACAGCGAGCAGCTGACGTTAATAATTTAGAGTCACTAAATAAATGTGTTTGGCACAGGATAAAGAGGATGAAACGATCTGCTGCTGCTAGTCAAGGCCAAGGTATTCTGAAGTTCATGAAAAGGTTAAGGTCAGTCAGTTTGGTATTCCAGTAATGTTGGCATATTTATTTTTCCCACTGCTGGTGATTATTCACAAAAGTTTGTGGTGCAAATGTCACTGTCTTACACGTTTTTAAAAACGACAAATTCGCCACAGAGCAGTCTACACAAACAATATGAACACATTACTCCAACCATAACAGATGGATGGCTAATGCAGAAAGATATAATTTATTAATTCTAGCACCCCCATAACTCTTTCTCAAATACAAAGACAGGCAGCCATCATGGAGTGTGTATTTTTCAACTAGCTAGTGCATAGTGACACCTGATTTGAACTGGTAATGCAGGTTCGTTTAGAATATAGTGCAACAGAATGAGTGACATTCAATTGAATATTCTTAATGAGAAGAGTGATATTATTTTCAAAGAAAATGTTAAAAGAAGTTGATTTAATGATTGAGTATATGGATTACAGCGCCAGAGAGCCAAACCACAAGGTAAGTGGTTTGTTTCATAGTCTGCTGTGTATAGTGTTAATGCAATAAAGCTCACAGAATGACGAAAGAAAGATAGAAAGAAAGAGAATTAGAGAGAGCATACTTAAATTCACACAGGACACTGGATAAGACAGGAGAAATACTCCAGATATAACAGACTGACCCTAGCCCCCGACACAAACCACTACAGCATAAATACTGGAGGCTGAGACAGGAGGGGTCAGGAGACACTGTGGCCCCATCCGATGATACCCCGGACAGGGCCAAACAGGCAGGATATAAACCAACCCACTTTGCCACAAGCACAGCCCCCACACCACCAGAGGGATATCTTCAACCACCAACTTACCATCCTGAGACAAGGCCGAGTATAGCCCACAAAGTTCTCCGCCATGGCACAACCCAAGGGGGCGCCAACCCAGACAGGAAGACCACGTCAGTGACTCAACTCACTCAAGTGACGCACCCCTCCTAGGACGGCATGGAAGAGCACTCCAGTAAGCCAGTGACTCAGTCCCTGTAATAGGGTTAGAGGCAGAGGATCCCAGTGGAGAGAGGGGAACCGGCCAGGCAGAGACAGCAAGGGCGGTTTGTTGCTCCGGTGCCTTTCCGTTCACCTTCACACTCCTGGGCCAGACTACATTCAATCATAG
>NW_027002954.1:0-5846 GCF_036934945.1 Oncorhynchus masou masou | reverse complement strand
GAGAAGTGTCTCCACACCCTGGCAGTCTCCAGGGAGAAGTGTCTCCCCACCCTGCCAGTCTTCAGGAGAAGTGTCTCCACGCCCTGGCAGTCTTCAGGAGAAGTGTCTCCACACCCTGGCAGTCTTCAGGAGAAGTGTCTCCACACCCTGGCAGTCTTCAGGAGAAGTGTCTCCACACCCTGGCAGTCTTCAGGAGAAGTGTCTCCACACCCTGGCAGTCTTCAGGAGAAGTGTCTCCACACCCTGGCAGTCTTCAGGAGAAGTGTCTCCACACCCTGGCAGTCTTCAGGAGAAGTGTCTCCACACCCTGGCAGTCTTCAGGAGAAGTGTCTCCACACCCTGGCAGTCTTCAGGAGAAGTGTCTCCACACCCTGGCCAGTCTTCAGGAGAAGTGTCTCCACACCCTGGCAGTCTTCAGGAGAAGTGTCTCCACACCCTGGCAGTCTTCAGGAGAAGTGTCTCCACACCCTGGCAGTCTTCAGGAGAAGTGTCTCCACACCCTGGCAGTCTTCAGGAGAAGTGTCTCCACACCCTGGCAGTCTTCAGGAGAAGTGTCTCCACACCCTGGCAGTCTTCAGGAGAAGTGTCTCCACACCCTGGCAGTCTTCAGGAGAAGTGTCTCCACACCCTGGCAGTCTTCAGGAGAAGTGTCTCCACACCCTGGCAGTCTTCAGGAGAAGTGTCTCCACACCCTGGCAGTCTTCAGGAGAAGTGTCTCCACACCCTGGCAGTCTTCAGGAGAAGTGTCTCCACACCCTGCCAGTCTTCAGGAGAAGTGTCTCCACACCCTGGCAGTCTTCAGGAGAAGGGTCTCCACACCCTGGCAGTCTTCAGGAGAAGTGTCTCCACACCCTGCCAGTCTTCAGGTGAAGTGTCTCCCCACCCTGGCAGTCTTCAGGAGAAGTGTCTCCACACCCTGGCAGTCTTCAGGAGAAGGGTCTCCACACCCTGGCAGTCTTCAGGAGAAGTGTCTCCACACCCTGGCAGTCTTCAGGAGAAGTGTCTCCACACCCTGGCAGTCTTCAGGATGAAGTGTCTCCACACCCTGGCAGTCTTCAGGTGAAGTGTCTCCACACCCTGCAGTCTTCAGGAGAAGTGTCTCCACACCCCACATTCAAGGCATCCAGTAAGGACATCTGGTCATGTGGATGTTGGTCATAAACCGTCCTCCTCCAAGCAGACAAAAGCTCCTCTACGGGGTTTAGGAAGGGGGAGTATGGAGGCAGGAATAGTACTGACATCCTGGGATGTGCAGTAAACCAGTCTGACTGCAGCAGAGTGGTGGAAGGCCACATTATCCCACACAACAACAAAGGTAGCGAGAGTGGTGGAAGGCCACATTATCCCACACAACAACAAAGGTAGCAGAGTGGTGGAAGGCCACATTATCCCACACAACAACAAAGGCAGCAGAGTGGTGGAAGGCCTCATTATCCCACACAACGATGAAGGTAGCAGAGTGGTGGAAGGCCACATTATCCCACACAACAACAAAGGTAGCAGAGTGGTGGAAGGCCTCATTATCCCACACAACGATGAAGGTAGCAGAGTGGTGGAAGGCCACATTATCCCACACAACAACGAAGGTAGCAGAGTGGTGGAAGGCCACATTATCCCACACAACGATGAAGGTAGCAGAGTGGTGGAAGGCCACATTATCCCACACAACAACAAAGGTAGCGGAGTGGTGGAAGGCCACATTATCCCACACAACAACAAAGGTAGCGGAGTGGTGGAAGGCCACATTATCCCACACAACAACAAAGGTAGCAGAGTGGTGGAAGGCCACATTATCCCACACAACAACAAAGGTAGCAGAGTGGTGGAAGGCCACATTATCCCACACAACGATGAAGGTAGCGGAGTGGTGGAAGGCCACATTATCCCACACAACAACAGAAGGTAGCGGAGTGGTGGAAGGCCACATTATCCCACACAACAACAAAGGTAGCAGAGTGGTGGAAGGCCACATTATCCCACACAACAACAAAGGTAGCGGAGTGGTGGAAGGCCACATTATCCACACAACAACAAAGGTAGCAGAGTGGTGGAAGGCCACATTATCCCACACAACAACAAAGGCAGCAGAGTGGTGGAAGGCCACATTATCCCACACAACAACAAAGGTAGCAGAGTGGTGGAAGGCCACATTATCCCACACAACAACAAAGGCAGCAGAGTGGTGGAAGGCCTCATTATCCCACACAACAACAAAGGCAGCAGAGTGGTGGAAGGCCTCATTATCCCACACAACGATGAAGGTAGCAGAGTGGTGGAAGGCCACATTATCCCACACAACGATGAAGGTAGCAGAGTGGTGGAAGGCCTCATTATCCCACACAACGATGAAGGTAGCAGAGTGGTGGAAGGCCTCATTATCCCACACAACGATGAAGGTAGCAAGTGGTGGAAGGCCTCATTATCACACACAACGATGAAGGTAGCAGAGTGGTGGAAGGCCACATTATCCCACACAACAACAAAGGTAGCAGAGTGGTGGAAGGCCACATTATCCCACACAACAACAAAGGTAGCAGAGTGGTGGAAGGCCACATTATCCCACACAACAACAAAGGTAGCAGAGTGGTGGAAGGCCACATTATCCCACACAACAACAAAG
Organism: Oncorhynchus masou masou; assembly: GCF_036934945.1. Classification (NCBI taxonomy): domain Eukaryota; kingdom Metazoa; phylum Chordata; class Actinopteri; order Salmoniformes; family Salmonidae; genus Oncorhynchus; species Oncorhynchus masou. The sequence continues at coordinate 3,226 of NW_027002954.1, read as the reverse complement.
GTAGCAGAGTGGTGGAAGGCCACATTATCCCACACAACAACAAAGGTAGCGGAGTGGTGGAAGGCCACATTATCCCACACAACAACAAAGGTAGCAGAGTGGTGGAAGGCCACATTATCCCACACAACAACAAAGGTAGCAGAGTGGTGGAAGGCCACATTATCCCACACAACAACAAAGGTAGCGGAGTGGTGGAAGGCCACATTATCCCACACAACAACAAAGGTAGCGGAGTGGTGGAAGGCCACATTATCCCACACAACAACAAAGGTAGCAGAGTGGTGGAAGGCCACATTATCCCACACAACAACAAAGGTAGCAGAGTGGTGGAAGGCCACATTATCCCACACAACAACAAAGGTAGCAGAGTGGTGGAAGGCCACATTATCCCACACAACAACAAAGGTAGCAGAGTGGTGGAAGGCCACATTATCCCACACAACAACAAAGGTAGCAGAGTGGTGGAAGGCCACATTATCCCACACAACAACAAAGGTAGCAGAGTGGTGGAAGGCCACATTATCCCACACAACAACAAAGGTAGCAGAGTGGTGGAAGGCCACATTATCCCACACAACAACAAAGGTAGCGGAGTGGTGGAAGGCCACATTATCCCACACAACAACAAAGGTAGCAGAGTGGTGGAAGGCCACATTATCCCACACAACAACAAAGGTAGCAGAGTGGTGGAAGGCCACATTATCCCACACAACAACAAAGGTAGCAGAGTGGTGGAAGGCCACATTATCCCACACAACAACAAAGGTAGCAGAGTGGTGGAAGGCCACATTATCCCACACAACAACAAAGGTAGCAGAGTGGTGGAAGGCCACATTATCCCACACAACAACAAAGGTAGCAGAGTGGTGGAAGGCCACATTATCCCACACAACAACAAAGGTAGCAGAGTGGTGGAAGGCCACATTATCCCACACAACAACAAAGGTAGCAGAGTGGTGGAAGGCCACATTATCCCACACAACAACAAAGGTAGCAGAGTGGTGGAAGGCCACATTATCCCACACAACAACAAAGGTAGCAGAGTGGTGGAAGGCCACATTATCCCACACAACAACAAAGGTAGCAGAGTGGTGGAAGGCCACATTATCCCACACAACAACAAAGGTAGCAGAGTGGTGGAAGGCCACATTATCCCACACAACAACAAAGGTAGCAGAGTGGTGGAAGGCCACATTATCCCACACAACAACAAAGGTAGCAGAGTGGTGGAAGGCCACATTATCCCACACAACAACAAAGGTAGCAGAGTGGTGGAAGGCCACATTATCCCACACAACAACAAAGGTAGCAGAGTGGTGGAAGGCCACATTATCCCACACAACAACAAAGGTAGCGGAGTGGTGGAAGGCCACATTATCCCACACAACAACAAAGGTAGCGGAGTGGTGGAAGGCCACATTATCCCACACAACAACAAAGGTAGCGGAGTGGTGGAAGGCCACATTATCCCACACAACAACAAAGGTAGCAGAGTGGTGGAAGGCCACATTATCCCACACAACAACAAAGGTAGCAGAGTGGTGGAAGGCCACATTATCCCAAACAACAACAAAGGTAGCAGAGTGGTGGAAGGCCACATTATCCCACACAACGACAAAGGTAGCAGAGTGGTGGAAGGCCACATTATCCCACACAACAACAAAGGTAGCAGAGTGGTGGAAGGCCACATTATCCCACACAACAACAAAGGTAGCAGAGTGGTGGAAGGCCACATTATCCCACACAACGACGAAGGTAGCAGAGTGGTGGAAGGCCACATTATCCCACAACAACAAACAGGCAGGTATGGGAGTGGTGGAAGGCCACATTATCCCACAGCAACAAAGGTAGCAGAGGTGGTGGAAGAGGCCACATTATCCCACACAACAACAAAGGTTGCAGAGTGGTGGAAGGCCACATTATCCACACAACAACAAAGGTAGCGGAGTGGTGGAAGGCCACATTATCCCACACAACAACAAAGGTAGCGGAGTTTCTTGCCCCTCTCTCTGCTGGCACAAGTAGATTATGCAGGTCACCCAGAAATAAAGTTAGCCTCTCTGTATTTTAGGGGCCAATGAGTGGTTTGTGTAACAGCAAACCATCAACATGGTCAATAATTGTGGCCCATATTTCATCAGAGACCACCTCTCTTGGTCTTCCTCTCCTTGTCCTCCACACATTCTCCCTCTCGCTCCCTGCCACTCTTCTTACCCCACCAACCTGTCTCCCTCTCGCTCCCTGCCACTCTTCTTACCCCACCAACCTGTCTCCCTCTCGCTCCCTGCCACTCTTCTTACCCCACCAACCTGTCTCCCTCTCGCTCCCTGCCACTCTTCTTACCCCACCAACCTGTCTCCCTCTCGCTCCCTGCCACTCTTCTTACCCCACCAACCTGTCTCCCTCTCGCTCCCTGCCACTCTTCTTACCCCACCAACCTGTCTCCCTCTCGCTCCCTGCCACTCTTCTTACCCCACCAACCTGTCTCCCTCTCGCTCCCTGCCACTCTTCTTACCCCACCAACCTGTCTCCCTCTCGCTCCCTGCCACTCTTCTTACCCCACCAACCTGTCTCCCTCTCGCTCCCTGCCACTCTTCTTACCCCACCAACCTGTCTCCCTCTCGCTCCCTGCCACTCTTCTTACCCCACCAACCTGTCTCCCTCTCGCTCCCTGCCACTCTTCTTACCCCACCAACCTGTCTCCCTCTCGCTCCCTGCCACTCTTCTTACCCCACCAACCTGTCTCCCTCTCGCTCCCTGCCACTCTTCTTACCCCACCAACCTGTCTCCCTCTCGCTCCCTGCCACTCTTCTTACCCCACCAACCTGTCTCCCCTCGCTCCCCTGCCACTCTTCTACCCCACTCAACCTGTCTCCTCTCGGCCCCTGCCACTCTTCTTACCCCACCAACCTGTCTCCCTCTCGCTCCCTGCCACTCTTCTTACCCCCCACCAACCTGTCTCCCTCTCGCTCCCTGCCACTCTTCTTACCCCACCAACCTGTCTCCCTCTCGCTCCCTGCCACTCTTCTTACCCCACCAACCTGTCTCCCTCTCGCTCCCTGCCACTCTTCTTACCCCCACCAACCTGTCTCCCTCTCGCTCCCTGCCACTCTTCTTACCCCACCAACCTGTCTCCCTCTCGCTCCCTGCCACTCTTCTCACCCCACCAACCCTGTCTCCCTCTCGCTCCCCTGCCACTCTTCTTACCCCACCAACCTGCCCTCGC